>NC_025998.2:50228251-50312738 GCF_000442705.2 Elaeis guineensis
ACAGTAATGATGATTTTAGAGTCGATATTAAGTATAAAAATGATTTACATAAACCTTAGATGAATGAGCAGTATGTTATTATGAGTGAATTTTATGCTTATAGACTACAACAGAGAATGAACAAAAGAAGAACATTAATAAGAGGAGAAAGATTATTTTAGCTCTATATAGTGGATGATTTTTGAAGAGGAAATACTTGATTATATCAGAAAAAATTAAAGAGATCTTAGACCTGAAATTTATAAAGAAATTAAAAACACAATTGTGAAATGTGATGATAATGGCAATGCTATTGGAGAAAGAATTATATTATCCTCAAGTTTCATCAGAAGTCCAATGTATATGATCCAAAATTATCAAGATGTAATGACTATTTGTAAGTGGTATAGTATCTTGATTTATTCAGTACATTTACCTATCATGCTCGGTGGCTAGAAATTCAATATGCTTTAGATTTGATTCTTGGACAGCCATCCGAAGATAGATCTGATATTATTAGTAGGGCTTTTAAAATGAAAGTTGAGGAGCCAATGTCAGATATCAAAAATCGATAATATTTTGGAAAAACAATTGTAGGTATCTTTGATTGTATCATGATCGAATGCTAAAGATTCATACATTTTCCATGATTTTGCCTAGAATCATAATACAATATTCAATTTTTTTTTTGTCAAGTGCAGCTTTATATATAGTAGAATTTAAGAAGCATGGTTTATCTTATATTAATATTTTGCTTTAGCTACATATGGATCAAATATATACAACTTGAGGTGATATAAATTCTATAATTTCTATAGAAATATCAGATAAAAATAAAGATGTTATGGGATACAAAATAATTGCAAAATCTATGATGCACGGACCATGTGGAGTGTACAAACCATACTCACCATGCATGTTAAAAGGTCATTGTTTGAAATATTGCTCCAAAAAATTTCAAGCAGAAAAATGATTGATGAAAATGGTTTTACCATTAATTTGGATTATAGATACTTGTCGGCATATGAATCTGCATCAAGATTATTTCAATTTAATATTCATTTAAGAGAACCTAAGGTTTAACATCTTTCAACTCATCTTCCATATATGAATACTATTACCTATCATGGAAATCAAATCTTATCATCTATTCTTAGCAAAAGAGATGTGGAAAAAATAATGTTCATAAAATGGTTGCAAACTAATGAAATACATAAAAATGCTCAAGAGTTAAGGTATGCAGAATTTTGTATGAAATGGGTATGAAATCCCATAGATAATTTGGACAAGTGAAAGCACAAAAGGAGAATCGATAGGATTGTTTATATTCATCCCAACCTTGATGAACTATATTACCTAAGGATGCTGTTAAATATGGACCATGAAATTTTGATGAGATTAAAACTATCAATAGTATTGTACATCCAACATTTCATTCGACATGTATTGCACTTAGACTTTTAGGGATAATAAAGAATGGTATGAAGCATTTGAAGAAACATCTTATTGGATGACATAATCTAAACTGAGATAATTTTTCTTACCTTGATCATTTATTGTAAGGTAGCTAATTCCAACATATTATTGGAAATGCACTATGAAATATTTGCAAATGATACATTTGTAGATTACAAGATGTTTTGGGATGATCTAATTTACATATCCCTAAATTACAACTAAAAAATCATATTTTATTTGAATCGGAGAAAACATTCCACAAAAATTATTATTCTCTTTCTAACTATAATCTTCCAATACCCCATAGAATTATAATAGAAGAAATGAATAACAAATTGTTAAGAGATAAGTTTAATTACAATGTCCATGAACTACAATGAGAACATTGATAGAGATTTATCATCCTTTGTAAGATATAAATTAAATACTACTATTGAAGATGATATAGGTGGTACAATTATCGTTATGTTTGAAAAGCTAGCCTAGCAACTAATTGGAGCACCATCCATTAATCTTGTGTTGGATTCAACATCTGGTAGATTCACTCTTCCACCAATTGTTAAGAGGATTTATGACTGCACCTATATCTTCCAGATCATGTTTGATTTCCATAACTTTAATGACAATTCTTTTAATTTTAAGATAAAATTTTTGATGAAAATGACTTTGGGTCAATAGAATTTCACCAAAATTCTAATGCTGCATCTTCATCGGTTCAAATCCTGGAAGAAGCTATTGTTACAACTCCTGACAAAGAAACTCTAATAGAACTTTTGTTGACATTAAAATTAATTTTGATGAATATAAAATATTTGAATATTTATTTTGATACTAATATGTTGTTGAAGTTCTTATGAAGAAGGTTTTAAAAAGCTAAAATATTCTTCCGAAGCATGTGTGGTCAAATGATAAATTTTGGAGCCTTAGGAAGCTGATTGGATAAAGCTACATTATATAAAATCAAGATGAAGAGACTAAGAGTTGACTTTTAGATTCAAAAAATCAACTGTGGCATGTATATGTGAGTGATATAGACTAGGAGTCCACCCCCACTGGACTTTGAGTTGACTCTCTCAATCAAATAGAAAGTAGAAGTTTCAGTGTCAAATCTCAACTCGATTTTTCTCAAGAAAGACAGGAAAGTGGTTTCTATGGATCAATCTTCAAGCTGACTCCTACTTCCATTGAGCTGACTTATAGCTTACTTGAATCGACTCGATTGTGGTTGACATCTCTAATGGTTAGTTCTGTAAAAAATTTAAATTTTTTTTATCATTTTTAATTACTACTTTATTTCTCTAATACCTAGAAATGGCTATTTTAACTCTTTTAGAGGATTTAAAGGCTACAAAATAAAACTAAGAGCCAAGAAAAAGAAAAAAAGAGAAAAACAAAGTGAAAACATAAAAACATTCATTGAGCATTCAAGAGAGAGCTACAAACATCCCATCTTTTAAAAATCTTGAAGCACTCAAAGAGTTTTTAGAATATTGATTGTAGAATTTTCTCAACTCATTCTCACTACAACAAAAAAAAAAATTAGCGATAGCAATTTTACTATCACTAATAACACTTTTTATCGATGACAAATGATAATCAATATTTATTGCATTGCAAAAAAAAATTATTAGTGATAGAATTTTTGGCTTTTAGCAATGGTAAGTTGGATCGCTAATAAAAAGTAATTTTTTTTTTTTTTAATTTGATTGTAAAATTACTAGAGATGAAAGATTCTTATTAGCAATGGCCTTTTGCTGTCGCTAATAACTTTAAATATTTCCTCCCCTCGATTTCCCCCTCTCACCCCTTATTTTCCCCCAGCCCCCCTCTCGGTTCCCCATGCGCCCTCGTTTTCCCTCACCCTTATCTTGGTTTCTGAGTTGGCTCCCTGGTCAGTGACCAACCCTCTCTTTTTCCCACCTCTGGTCCCCCTCTTTCCCTTGTCATCGAATCCCACTATTTGGAGCCACTGACTGCCTCCCTGAGCCCCCGACCATTGGATTTTGCTTCTTCGAGCCTTCGATTGCCTCTCCGAGCCATCGTCCATCGGATCTCAAGCCCCTCGACCACCTCCCACCTCTTCAAGCTCAGGCTGCTCCCTGAGCCCCTAGCCCACCTCCCCCCAGCCGTCTTCGATCCCCATCTTTCCCCTACCATCGGATTGGGCTTCCTCGAGTCCCCGACCGCCTCCCCAAGCCCAGATCCCCTGACTGCCTCCCTTAGCCCCCATCCCGCCTCCCCTCGGTCGCCTCTCTGAGCCCCCATCTGTTGGATCTCGAGCTCCTTGGTCGCTTCCCGCCTCTCCGAGCCCCGATCGCCTCTCTGAGCCCTTGACCTGGCTCCTCCGGTTGCCTCCAGTCTCCCTCTTTGCTCCCCACCCTCTCATTCTTCCCTTACATCCCCCCACCCTCAGTTTTAATCTCCCTTACCGATGACTGACCGATCCCCCCTCTCCCCCTCTCCCCCTCTCCTAGTTCCTTAGCTTATGTGCGCCACTCTCCCCATCGACATCCCTACGTCGCTTCCCCATTGCCACCATCCACCTATCAAATTTCCTACGCCGCATCCCCTCCTGGTTCCCCAGCTCACACTCTCCCCATCCATGTGCTGCTGCCTCCCCCTTCGCTATCCCTGCATCGCTGAAGTCCCCATGCCACCATTTTCTTGTTGGATCCATTTCGTGCTCACAGCTTGATGGTCATTTCGACTCTGTTTTTGGTCATGTCTTGATTTTTATCTATTATTTCTTTGAACTCCTCTCTTGTTAGTGGGTTTTAGATTTGAAAGCACATTTTTACTGGAATTTGGATGTGTTTATATCCAAATTTTGGATCTAATTATATATATGTTTAGAGTAATGAAGTGGGTAAGCATCGATCCCTTGATGATTTAATTTGGTGTAAGATTTGATATCTAATGATGTTTTTGGTAGATCGATTTGATGAATATCATGCTATCTTTAAAATCTACAATTTTTTTTATTGATCAATAGGATATTTACTCTTGATTTCTGAAATCATGTTGGCATCATTTTATAAATGTGTCCTAAAATCAATCATTTGATGATTGTGCTAATTATAAATATATATGAATTGATAAATAATAAAAATTATTTGGCCTTATTCATCACAAGATTATATCTTCTAATGAACTCCTATATTGTAATAAAATTTTTAGGATTACTTTATTGATAAAGGAGGATTTATCACATAGTCCTTAAATTGGTTCGTGATCAAATGATATGCTATTATTAGGACGATAGCGATATCAAGTGTAGGTCGTTGTGTGCCATATACATTGGTTGTCCTTGTAATGAAATGATGTGGAGACACTGGTATGGTATACAGATGAGATATAAGAGTACATCATCACTGAATGTGACCAACTATGGAGCACTCTGCTGTCAAGGATAGCTCATGAAGGATATGGGTATAAATATCCCTCTGATCTGAGATCACCATGGTGACTTGCAAGTAACTCACTGTACTTTGATACCAGACTAACTGAGTTTCTAATTCAGTGATGGAAGGTTTCTGGGTGTAGTCAAGTACTTATCAAATCAGTGCATGAGTCAAGATGGGATTGATCTCTCTGAATTAGTAAGAGTTAATGTATCAATGTATTTCAATTTAGCAAAATCTAAGCCCAGATAATCCATATGATGGATTTGAAAAGAATTAAAATACAATGTAGATGACTTATCTAGGATTGATAGTTAAATCTTAGGTCATCCTCGAGCATTAAGGTCAAAGAGATGAATTATACGGTAACCATATGTCAATAGGTTCTTGAATATTACTTCGCTTTCATTCGATCTATCTGGACATCGGGTCACCATTGCTAGATGATTACATCGATTGGTTCAGAAAGTTATTTCTATGCTACCAGCTTAGGTTCGAACCTATGAGGTCACACTCAAAAGAAGTTTCTGACGATCATGTGACTGATCAATGATTGCGAATCGTTCAAGGGCTCAATCGTCAATTCGATTGATGGTTAACCTTATGCAAAAATTATAATAAATTAATTCACTAAATATTAATAAATTAATAAAAGATTAATTAATAATTAAATTATTGATTAACTCAATTTAATTGAATAAAAAAAATAAATAAAATTTAATTGAATTGGATTCAATTAGATTTGATCTGATTAGGTTATGAGATGACTTAATCGCTAAGAGAGAATTATCGCTGATTTGATCAGGATTTTGATTCAATTAATTTCTAATTTGATTAAAAATTTATGAATCTAATTAGATTAAATTTATTTATTTTATTTAGATTAAACTAGATATGATTTGGTTTGGATTCAAATAAGAAAATTAAGAGTCCTCATTGGAATAGAACTCTTCTCCCATGAGCCTCCCACTTTACCGCCATATATCCTTATGCACAAATAGTTTTTGCATAAATTTTTTTCACATAAAAGAGTCCTTTTCCTTGTCTATCTCACATTTAAATTTATGTAGGATTAGGTTTTAAATGGTATGTTCAAATTTGATTGGAAATAGGATACCATATAGATAATGTTTGACATTATCTTTAAGACCTTGCCGCCAACTTATTTTTTCTCCTTATATGTGCGACATTTTGAGGAGATTTTTCATAAAAAAATTAGTTGAAGAACTGATTTACTATAAAAAAAATATGAAAAGGGGTGTCTCATATTTTTTTGATATATTTCAGTGTAAATTTTTGAGTAGGGACGACAACACATCAAGAGTCCATGATCTCTAGGACTCTTCACCCCACCTCCTTACACATTGAAATAAAAGAAGTTTTATTTCATTCTTGTGCATGAATGAATGTTGAAATTTAAGATTTGGGACATGTATGTATGTTTTAAAATTTTATTTTCTAAATATCACAGTGAAATATAAGATTAAAATACTTTTAATCTGAATCATGCATGGATAAAAATATAAAACCACAAGGATCTAGTTCATATGCTAAAATTAACATATGCTGAAATTCAGATTGTGATCAAATCGTATATCTGTTTTGTAATCTCTTTCTTCCAATCTATATTTGAAAGAGAAAAATTTTTTTTCTAGCCGTACAAGTATCGGTCTCTATGGTTATCCACTCGGGATCAGTCTGGAACAGTCCTCTTCAAGTTGAATTTTTTTCTCTAAGAAAATTCAGCTTGCTGAATTTGAATGAAGTCTGGATCATGATCAATACTTGATCTCTTTTCTTGATCTTTTTCTTCTCCTCTTCTCTAACCTTTCTTTCCTTACTTGTGCTGCTACCAAAGGCCACGAACCAGCAACAAGTGGACACCCAACAGCTTGGACGTGGAGAAGAAAGAGGGATGCCCAAAACTCAAGGATGTGTGGACATCCAAGGGGAGGAGAGAAAGGGAGGAAAAGAGAGGGTGTGGGGTCCTTCTATGTGGCATGTGGGGTGCTGGTTGGATGCTCTAGAGATCTTAGGAGAAGTCCCTTTAAATAGGCATGAGGATTGAATCCTATTCAATCTCATAATACAAGTCCTACTTGCATTAGATTTTCTAATAACTTAAGTTATTGAACTTATATTAGGGATCCTATTAGGTGCTAACTCTTGGAGCCCTTGCACTCATTATTTCACATCTTCTTTTGCACCTAAGGGATGCCTCGTATGAGATCCATAAGCCCTCTAATCATAGGATGCACCCAACTTGATCCAATCAAGATGGCACCCCATAATAACTATCAAGGAAATTAATTAGGGACTTGCACCCTTAATTCATGTGATCCAAAATCTTAGACACCCAACAATTGAAGTCGAATGAATCTAATTCATTTAGATTATTAGTAGGTTATTAAGTTTGAATTATCTTATCAAATAATAAATCTAAATAGAAAGAGAAAATTGGGTCTAACCATGTGCTAGCAAGGTTATCTTGAATCCAATTGGATTTATCTAAATCCAATTGATACTTCATAAGCTCAATTGCTAATTTTAGGTCTAATTTTTTGTTGTGTGACCCCATAGGTTCAATTCTATGATAGTGAGATATACAATGATCTCTATCAAAGTATCATTAAAACTTTTTTCAATGGATCGAAATAATTTCACTCTAACTCATCAAGGATTGTCGATCCAGAGCAATCCTAGTGAGCTCTCATAATCTACCAGTGACACCTAGCAGTATATAGTGGCAACCGAGTAGAACTGAAATAAACCTCTAGATGTAGTTAACGTATGATTCAGTCCCTCTATCGTGAGTCCCAACTAGATGGTAGGTCATGGATAAATCATCAAACCTCAACATTAGTCATATGATAGATTCGATTAGCTCAAGTCTAGTTGTGACTTCCATAAAAACTCTTTTTCTATCAATCACACTACTGTGGTCACAGATTCTCGGACTTAGCCTCTCTAATCCCATAGGACTACTCTTTTCTACCAAGATCGATAGATCCCAACTTGATGCACATCCTACTCCTATAATGGACCAACTGTCATCAATATCTACTATAAGGGCTCATTGAGACCCATATTTATGTGTTAATTAAACTCCAACAGTCTCACTACGAGCAGCAGTATCATCTCAGATCAAAAGATCAATCATACCACTACAGCATCGAGATGATCACTGACGATCGAGTAGAAATTCAAGTGATCTCTCGTATGGTCATGCTCAGTACTAGTTATTCTCTAACAACTACCCACACTTGTTGCCAGTGTCTCTACACTGTAGATCAAAAACTTATCTATTCTGAAGGAAGCAATCTGTGCGCCAGTCTATCCGGATCGTTCACCATCTTCATGATGATCCTATGAACGAGAGCATTTAGGAATAAATATATGTCTCTAATTCTCAACACCTTGAGAATATGTATCAAAAATTAATTCTATGAATAATTCAAGGGTACATCACACTTGAATGAAAAATAAATTTATCTTTTTATTGATCAAATCAATGTATTAGGTATAAAATTATATCCTAGATTTATTATAATATGTTAGCCATATTGACTTCTAGGATATACATCTAACAATCTTCCATTTGGACTAAAATCAATTGGCCACAAATCTAAGTCTCATCTTCTCAAGGTAGACTTTAATTTTTGGTTGGCTCAACTGCTTTGTCAGCGAGTCTGCCACATTGTCTGCGGAGTCTACTCTTCATATCTCGACATATTTCTATTCGAGTTAGTCACGTATAATATGATACCACTGCTCAATGTGCTTCAATTTTTGATGAGATCTCGGTTCCTTAGCAAGTGCTATAGCTCCATTATTATCGCAGTAGAGTGGTATGGCATCCGATGTCATAACCTTAAATTTTGCGACGAACTTCTTGATCCAGAAGCCTTCCTTTGCAGTATTCGAAGCAGCAACATACTCAACCTTTGTGGTCGAATCCACTATGATGGATTGCTTGGAACTCTTCCAGCTAACTGTGCCACCATTACAAACGAACACATATCTTGATGTAGATTTTCTATCATCAGGATTAGATATGAAGACTGAGTCAGTATACCCCACGACACGTAACTCAGAATCTCCTCCAAAGACCAAGAACAGATCCTTAGTCCTTCTTAAGTGCTTAAGGATGTTCTTCATAGCTATCCAGTGCTTCTCGTCTGGATTCGACTGATACCTACTCGTGACACTCACAGCAAGGATAATATTAGGTCGAGTATATAGCATGACATACATGAGGCTCCCTATGGCTGAGTCATAAGGAATCCTACTTATGCACTGAACTTTCTCAGATATGGTTAGACACATCGTCTTGAAAAGATTAATACCATACCTAAGAGGTAAAAGACCTCTTTTAAATTTTTTCATGTTGAACCTCTTCAGCACCTTCTTTATGTACAGCTTTTGTGATAGGCCTAGCATCCGTTTAGGTCTATCCTTATAGACCTTTATTCTGAGAATATATGATACTTCTCCTAGGTCTTTCATGGAGAATTTCTTGGACAACCATCTTTTGATCATGGTCAGTATGAGAATATCATTTCTAATGAGAAGAATATCATCTACACATAATACGAGAAATATTATTGCATTCCCACTGATCCTTTTATATATACATGGTTTCTCTTCATTTTTGATGAAATCAAATGATTTGATTGCTTCATCAAAATGATGATTCGAACTCCAAGAAGTTTGCTTTAATCCGTATATAGATTTTTATAGCTTGTAGACTCTGTGATCACCATCATTAGATATGAAAATCATAGGCTACTTTATATAGATATCTTCCTTAAGATATCCATTCAGGAAGGTAGTTTTTACATCCATCTATCAGATTTTATAATCATAGTAAGATGCAACAGTAAGCAGAGTGCCGATGGATTTTAGCATAGCTACGGACAAGAAGATTTTTTGATAGTCAATATCCTCGCGTTGACTATAATCTTTAACCACAAGTCTAGCTTTATAGGTCTCTACCTTACCATCGGTATTTATTTTTTTTTATAAATTCATTTACACCAAATGGGTACAATACCCTCAAATGGATCCACTAAGGTCCATACTTGGTTCGAGTGTATCGAGTCAATTTCTGACTTCATTGCATCTAACCATTTCTCAGAATCGATATCAGACATCATCTCGTTAAAGGTATTAAATTATCACCATGACCCCTATCTCCTATAAGGAATATTTTCTTTATTTTCTCCGTAAGTATACCCATGTACCTTTCAAAAGGTCAAGAGATCCTATTAGATCTACAAGATGGTAGAAGAACATCAACTATTGGCTCATGAATAACAGGTTCCTGAGGATTTATAGCTCTTGACTCTTCAGAGACCTTCTCTTCAAGCTTAACTAACCTTCCACTGCCACCATCCTAGATAAACTATTTTTCTAGGAATATGGCATTCTGACTCACAATCACATTGTGGTCTTGTGAAAAGTAGTAGTATCCCATGGATTCCTTAGGATACCCTATAAAATGAGCTATAATAGATCTATCCTCAAGTTTATCAGCCATCTATCTCTTGACATAGGCCAAACATCTTCAAGTCTTAAGAAAATCTAGACTCGGCTTCTTACCGAACCATTGTTGGAATTTGAGATTTGGTGCATGCATGTATGTTTCAAAATTTTATTTTTTAAACAGCACAATAGAGAATAAGATTAAAATAATTTTAATCTAAATTATGCATGCATAAAAATATAAAATCACATGAATCTATTTCATATGTTGAACTTGATATATGCTGAAATTCAGATTGTGATCAAATCACATACCTGTTTCGCAATCTCTTTCTTCAAAACTGGATCTGAAAGAGATGAGGCTCTCTGTTAGCCATACAAGTGTCTGATTTCTATGAGTATCTACTCAATATCAGTTTGGAATAGCCCCCTATAATTTAAATTTTGATTCTCTAAAATTCAGTCTGCTGAACTGAATGAAGCCTGGATCGCGATCCATACTTGATCTTTTTTCTTGATCTTCTTTTTCTCCTCTTCTTTAAAATTTTTTCTTGCTATGTGCTACTACCAGATGCTAGAAACTAGCAAAGAAGAGGTACCCAAACTCTTTTGGATATGAAACTCCTTGGGATGCGCATCCCAAGGAAGGGGTGTATAGAACACCCAAGAGAAGAGAAAGGGAGAGAAAGAGAGGCCATGGGGAGAGCTTTTGGATGTGAGGGGTTGCTGGTTTTGATGCTCTAGGGACCTTAGGGGAGGTCTCTTTAAATAGGCATAAGGATTGAATCCTATTCAATCTTATAATACATATTTTCATCTTCTAATAAACTCTATTGTTGTGATGAAGTCCTTAGGACTATTTAGGTTCGATAAAGAGAAGATTTATCGATTAGTCCTTAAAACTATTCACAACCAAATGATAGGCTGTTAATAAGGATGACAGCTTCTATCGAGCATAGATCGCTGTAGGCCATATGGGTTGGTTGTCCTCTTAACCAAAGAGTGTGGAGACACTGATATGACATACAGATGAGATATAAGGGTACATCATCATTGAACGTGACCAACTCCAGAGTATTCTGCTATCGAGAATGTCTTTGATGGGATATAGGTATAAGTGTCCCTTAGACCTGAGATCGTCTCAGTGACTTGCAAGCAACTCACTGTGCTTTGGTACTAGACTAACTGAATTTCTAATTCAGTGATGGAAGGTTTCTGGGCACAGTCAAGTACTTTCAAAGTCAGAGTGTAATCAAGATGGGATTGACTACTCCAAGAGTTGGAGAAGAATCAGTCGCTGTATTTCAATTTAGCAAAATCTTGGCCAGGATAATCCATCAGATGGATTTGATATTTTGAAATACAATATGGACAACCTGATCAGAGTTAACAGTCAAACTCTGAGGTGTCCTATGAGTATTTTGGTCAAGTGGATGAATTATATGGAAACTATATCCACATGGATTCTAAGGATGTTGTTATACACATTCGACCTATCCGACCGTCAGGTACCATTGCTAGATGGTCACTTCAATTGGTACAAAAATTTATTTCTATGCTATCGACTTAGATTCAGACCTATGAGATCACACATATTCGAGTTCATGATCCAATCGGATGGTTGATCAACGATTAAGAATCATTCTAGGATTAAACGATCAATACGATTGACATTTAACCTAGTGCAAGTGTTGCAAGAGGATCGATTAGCAATTCAATAACTAATTAACTTAATTTGATTAAGCCAATGGATTGATATTAAGTCTAATTAAATATAATTTAATTAGATTTAGTTTGAACTTGATTGGATCAAGTTCAATTGGTTTATTGGATAAGCCAAGTGCAAAAAAAAACTAGTCCTAGTTCAATTAGGACATGAGTCAACTTAATTTCTAATTCGATTAGAAAATTAAATCAGATTTAAATATAATTTAATCTGATTAAATTAGATTCTTAATTAGGTTATGATATATTTTAATTAGATTAATTTGATTTTGATTTGATTTAGTTTGAGAAACTAAATTTGAACAAGTCATAGATTGAATCCTAATAAGACTAGGATTCCACCTTGCGCCACCTTAGCCCCCCATGCCCACTCTCTCTTATTTTGTGCGATAAAACCTTCTCTCCCAGGCCTTCATGCATGCCCAAAGCTTTCTACTCTTTCTCTCTTGCATGGAATGTGGTTGTGGACCAAGTCAAAGTAGGAATTAGTTTAGATTTCAAATTCTATGAGATAGAATTTTAAGAAACCAAAACTCTTTCCTTATGACACTAATTTTACCCAAATTTTTTTTGATATTTTTATAGCTTTTATGGCACATATTGTGTGCCCTTTTCTGGTGGTCCATGTTAGAAAAAGAATGAGGGGGTGCCCATGAGTTGGGCACCACTTGTCTTGCCCTGTTTGGATTTTTCATGACTAGGTATTTGACCTAGATAAGGATTCTATATATCTCATTATTTAAGATGAAATTTTTTTTGAAATTTTTTTTAGATTATAGAGCATTGAGGGACCTTTAGGGTGTGTAAAAATTAGAGAGAAAGAGTGTTGGGGCATAGAGATATAATAGACACAAAACTAAGTATCTAGGTGAGAGCAAAGAAAAGAAGAAGAGGGTCTTCTTCTAGGGTTGCTGAGTTTACCTCTTTCCTTCCTCCATCTGTGAGTTTTCTAAGAGTATCTCACATCTAAAACTCCTTCTCCTACTTTTCATCTTTGAAAGAGTCTAAATCAAGAAGAAGGAGGCATCTGTTCGACCATCGAAGAAGGATCAACGTAGTACTAGCATACTGTACTGATTTCTTGAACCAAGACTTCTGATCGTGATTCGTGGGCTCGTGTGGATGACTCCTAGAGGCCGGACATGTGTGTGGCTTGCAACATCATCCTCAAGCTCGGATCAGCAAAGTTAGAATATCTAACTTGCAAGGTAATAGATCTGATCTATTATATTTTACATACATTAGATGTAGTATAGAAACATATTGATATGATCAACATGTAGTTCTTGCCCTTTATATTTTAATTTTTGATTTAATACCATATAATAATCATGTAATAAGATCTTAGATCTAAGAATTCTCTAATTTTATAAGATAAATTTTGATTTATTTTAGTCTTTCACTGCCTGATCTTGAAAAAGTTTCAAGATTTAACCCTGAAAACCTAGATCTGGTTCCTTCAATTGGTATCAGAGCCTAGGTTGTTTATTACATGATTATTTATACATACTTAAATTATTTTTTAGATTAGATTTAATTTATAATCTGATTGTTAAATCTAAAATTTAAATTTTTAGATCAATCACGAACTGTAGGTTGTCTTGCTGTAAGGTTTACCCCTTACAGTGCAAAGGTTATCCTAGTTCGTGTAGATCTATTTTTAATCATAAATTTGTTAGATATGATCTAGATTAAATTTATGATTTATTAGATTTAAAAGATATTTAAATCTAAAATAATTTTTTTTTGTTAATAATTTTCACGCAAAGAACCATCATATATTTGTCTGAAAAATTTGCGCAGTTTAAAGTTGAAATTGTTTCAATTACATGAGCCTATTTAGGTTAGATCTAAAGTAGTTTTATGCTTATTTCACTTGTATTTTGATTATGAATCAAACATGCAACTTGATTGATAGAACTATGTTGTAAAAATATTTTACAAATATAAAAATTATTTTCAAAAAATCGAACCCCAACCCTCAGCCCAAAACTTAATTGAGAATTAAGAAGTTGTTTGATTAGGTTCTAGGATTGTGAATTGAAGAACCTAAGACACAAACCATCACACATTGGGTTAATGGGTTAGTGGAAATTAGGTCCATTATTGGGTTAGACCTAAAATTAGATTAAAGATGGACTTAATTAAAAAATTGACTAAATCTAATCAATTATTGTCTAAGATTAGGTCAAGGATTCTCTAAATCAATTACAATAGTTGTAGTTGGTCAAGTCCATATCTTTAACGAGAACCAAATGGACTTGATTCTTGGCTAAGCAGTTTAGCATGAACTGTTAGGTTGATCTAATCGATACTAATTAAATCAGTTGGTGCTAAGGTAAATCAGATCGGTGGTTTTTAATTAGCAGCCCGCTTACCTGGCCATTTTGATGGTGTCTAAAGCAAGCTTTGGCAGACCCTCCCATCGATCGAACTTACCTTGCCTCTTGGTGAAATTATATTTTGATCGGATCATTTGACTATTCGAGCTGACCCATGTCAGCTAGGTAAATCAGTGTGACCGATTTAGGTGCTCTTAGACTAGCCCTTTTAATGGTCTCCCTTAAGCTGACTTGGTGAAGCCAGTGGGAGGATCATGATAAGCTGGTTCATCTGACCTCCTCCTCTAAATCAATTAAATCTTCTAAAATTATTAGGTCCTTAAAATGAAATAGTCATGGTGATAACTAGATCATAGCCTCCTATTAAGTGGATGATAATAGGTCCATCAGTTGGATAATCATTGGAGGCCCAAAGACCTGGTGCTTATCGGCTGATGGAATTGTCATTGATAATATGATTTCTTGACTGCATCTTTTTAAATGATGGTTAGGTTAGCCAATCAAAGTTGGGCCTAATCATTCATTGGCTAGATGGATCAAGTATGTTCATGTTAATGGTTGGACCTAACCAGACCTTTTCAGTGGAGGCCAAAGCCTACTGATTAGGGACTGGGACAGAATTAAAATTACTAAAAATTATTTAAAGAAACAATTGGTTATGAACCTACTCTTAGATATACATGGGTTGGCCAACTAAAGTTAGGCTTGTGTGCAGTCTAAGTGGATTCTAGTACCCACTAAAGAATTAGGGTAATTCCTCGAATTGGAGGTAGAGGCTACCAATTCGAATAAATTAGTGGAAGAAATCTTTTGATTAAAGATCAAATATTTAAGTTTAATGAATCAATTACTAATTAGGTTATGGTTTTTCTTTGTACAGATATGGCCACTTCCCTATCACTCCGATCATTGTTGGACAATGAAAATTTGGTGGGATCCAACTTCGGTAGCTGGTATCGAAAGTTGAAGATAGTCCTAAAATATGAATGAATCCTATATGTGATAACGGATCCTGCACCTTAGGAGCCAGCTGTCAATGCATGTGGAACAGTCAGAGACACTTACCAGAAGTGGCTCAGTGATCAGACCACGATGCGCTGCATCATGCTGGCTGCCATGAGCAACGAGTTCAGTCACAGATTTGAAATGGCTCAGCCAAAGGACATGCTTCAAGTGTTAGAGGATATCTTTGGCACACCCGATGATGTGGAGAGGCACAAGACTAGTTATGCCATCTTCAACGCCAAAATGCGAGATGGTGCCTGTATCACTGATCATGTATTGTACATGATCGAGCTGATGGAGCATTTGAGCAAGCTCGACTTTTTCTTGCATGAGCAGCTTGAGAAAGATGCAATACTGAACTCACTGCCCAAGTCTTATCTCCCATTCCTCACTCATTATAGAATGACAAAGACTAAAGTAAACTACCATGGGTTACTGGGGTTGCTTCAGAACTTTGAAAAGAATCACCAACTCCACAAGGAGTCGGTGAACTTAGTGGGAGGTTCATCTTCTGATTCTCAACCCTTTGAGAAAGAAAAGAAGAACAAGAAGAAAAAAGTGAAGAAGGTGCAAGTTCAGGCTGGGATATCAGTGCAGGGCCAGACTAGAAAGATCAAGCCCGATAAGAGTCAAACTGAATGCTTCTTTTGTAAGAAGCGGGGGCACTGGAAGAGGAACTGTCCTCAGTACATTGCCTCTCTGGATCCGAACAGACAGAGAAAGAAGCAAGCTATTGCTGGGCAAGGTATTTATATGATAACCCCTTGTAATTTCTCTATTTGTGATATAACTGACTAGGTATTGGATACTGGTAGCCCTTGCCATATTTACAATTTGTTGCAGGAGTTGCAGGTGAGTAGGAGATTCGAGCAAGGTGAGAGGTTCCTGAACATTGGAGATGGAATACCAGTTCCAGTTCTAGCATTAGTAATCTTGAAACTTGTATTTGAGTCCCATACCGTTGTTCTTAATGATTGTCATTTCTGTCTCAATTTTTTTTTCAATATTATTTCTGTAGGCCTTCTGGCCAAAAATGATTATGAAATTTTAATAAAGAAATAAGTTTGTAATATCATTATGAATGGTGTTACTATTTTTTGTGGACATTTGAACAATGGTGTGTATATGTTATCACAACCTGTTAATATCGTCTATTCTACTGGCAAGCACACTAGATTAGATAGTGTATCAGATATCTACTTATGGCACTGTAGGCTAGGTCATATAAACAAGAACAAGATAAATAGATTGACTCAAGAGGGAATCCTCGAAGTCACTGATTGTGAATCACTTCCAACCTATGAGTCCTGTCTTCTTGGTAAAATGACCAAGTCACCTTTTACTGAAAAAAGTAAGAGAGCTACTGTACTCTTGGGCCTAGTACATACTAATGTATGTGGGCTCATGAGCATAAGTGTTGCTCCTAGATTGATTTTGATGATTACAAAGCAGATTGAAGGGATACAAATAATTTTAAATTGAAAAAATCCTTATGCTCTTCAAGGGCAAAATCGTAATTTCACTAAAATCCTGATTTGATGATATCATTTGATAGAACAAATGATTTGTAAACTATTGGTGAAAATTTCATTGTATTTGGACTTATATTTTTGAAGTTATGAAGGTTTGAAGTGCATGAGTCGACTCATGAGTCAACTCATGGCACTGTGAGCTGATTGGCACGCAAAAAATTCCCATGGCACGCTGGATTTTTGACTTGGCACGACCTGTGAGTCGACTCATGAGTCGACCCATAAGGCATGAGTCGACTCATGAGTCGACCTCTGCTGATATGAGCCGAAAAATCCACAAATCAGACTGTTCTGGTCTGTGCAATAGAAGTCGACTCATGAGTCGACTCCTGATGCATGAGTCGACTCATGAGTCGACCCCTGCGATGGAAAATGTCAGCAACGGCTATTTTTTTGCCTGTTTTAATTGCCTTTTATGCTTCCTAAAATTGCTCTAACGGCTCTTTATCTGCCTAAATTATTTTCTCTTGCTTCTAATGCTACAAAATGCTTAAAATGATGAAAAGAATTGCAGATTAAATAGAGATCAAACGTGAGAACAAATGGAGAAGAAGAGAGGATCCGAAATCTGCATGAAAAAGCTTGAGATCAACAAAAAATCCAAAAAGAAAAAGAGAGAGGATCCACAAAATACCAGAGAGATTGTGAAAGAGAAAAGCAAGAGCTTTCAAGGAGAGAATCTTTCAAGCCTATTGTTTTCAACCTTGATCTAGAGATTGTTCAAAGCTTTCAAGAGATCTTCAATCAACAATCAACCTCTTCTCAAGCATTCAAGCGTTCATCCACTTTGAGAAAATCCGAAAAGGGGTTCATCATTTGAGTAAAGTTTTTATTGTTATATTTGCTCATTTAAGGAGCTGTTATTGTATTAATCTGTGCTCTAAATATTCTTACTCTTTATGAGTTTTTGTTCTTGTTTTTGGAGGATTTCCAAAACAAGGAAAGGTTGATCCGAACCAGAAATCGGAGTGTTTTGGGTTTACTTATACCCGGAAAACAAGTGATCTAGCTTGGGATAGCTAGTGTCGGAGTTTCCAACATTTTGTATTCGGGTTGAATACAAAGGATAGTGGATTGAAATTCCCAAGTAGGATCTTGGGGAGTGGATGTAGGTGCAAGGTTAGCACCGAACCACTATAAATCCTTGTGTTTGTGGTGTGCTTTATCGCTTCTCTTTATTTCTTTATTATATCCTTGCATTCTTGCTTTAGGAAATTAATCGTGATTTAAAGTGTTTATTCTCATTCATCAAGCTATTAACAAATACCTTTCATAAGTAATAAGTTGGGCTTAAAATTTTTAGAAACCCAATTCACTCCCCCCTCTTGGGTTGCATAGCTGGGCAACAAGTGGTATCAGAGCCGGTGCTCTAGCCCTTCTTTGATCTAACAATCAAAGAGCCAAAGATCTATGGCAACCCATGTCGGTACTTCTCTAGCCGAGGGGCAATCTACAAACCGACCTTTACTTTTCAATGGGTCTAATTACACCTATTGGAAAGCTCGGATGAAGATATTCATACAAGCACTCGACTATGATATGTGGAGTATCATAGTGAACGGTCCTCACACACCCACCAAGATGATAGATGGTGAGGAGTCAACCAAACCCGAAAAAGAATGGGATGAGGTTGACAAGAAATTGGCACAATTAAATGCCAAAGTCATGAATGTTCTTTATTGTGCACTAGATGCAAGTGAATTTAATCGCATTTCTACTTGTGCATCTGCTAAAGAAATATGGGATAGGTTAGAAGTAACCCATGAGAGAACAAATCAAGTAAAAGAGTCTAAAATAAATATGCTTGTACATAAATATGAATTGTTCAAAATAGAGCATGATGAGTCCATAACTGCTATGTTTACTCGTTTTACTGATATAATCAATGGTTTAAAGAGTCTTGGCAAATCTTATACTAACAGTGAACTTGTAAGGAAGATTCTTAGGTCACTGCCAAGAACTTGGGAAGCCAAGGTGACTGCCATCCAAGAAGCAAAGGACTTGAACACTCTACCTCTAGAAGAGCTTCTTGGATCCTTGATGACTCATGAACTTAGCATGAAGCAACATCAAGAGGATAAAGTCAAAAAGAAAAGAACCATTGCCCTCAAATCCTCAACTTCGCCTGATTATGAAACGGATGAATCTGAAGATGAAGAACAGGATGAAGAGATGGCACTCATCACCCAAAAATTTAAGAAGTTTCTAAGAAAAAGGAAACAGGGGATGAGAAAGAAATTCACAAAAAGGGAACAAAGCAAAGAAAAAGAGAAAGATCAACCCCTTACATGCTACGAGTGCAAGAAGCCGGGACATTTCAGATCCAAATGTCCACAATTGAAGAAAGGTCCAAAGAAGTTCAAAAAGAAAGCAATGATGGCGACCTGGAGTGCGAGTGATGACTCAAGCTCCGACGAGGAAACCTCAATAGAACAAGCCAACCTGTGCCTGATGGCACACGAAAATGAGGTAACTTCTGAATCCACTAGTGAATTTACTTTTGAAGAATTGCATGAAGCTTTCTATGATTCAATTGATGAATTAAAGAAACTAGGGAAGAAAAACAAAGAGCTGAAAGTGGAAAATCAGTCCTTAGTGAAACAAGCTAAAATTCTTTCAATTGAAAAATTTACCTTGAGTCAAGAAAATCAAAACTTAAAGGATGAAATTAACAAGCTGAAATCTATAGTAGATAAGTTCACCTTAAGTTCGAACAAACTAAATATGATCCTTGAAAATCAGAAAGCTATATATGATAAGGCTGGACTTGGCTATAAACCTCTGTAGAAATAAAAGTTTCTGAAGGATATTTATGTAAATTATCCAAGTAACAAGTCTACAAATATTACTTGTTTCAAATGTGGTAGAATAGGACATAAATCATACACATGCCTTAAATCTACATATGCAAACACAAAGAAAATATGGGTTCCAAAAGGAACCATTCTGACTAACCCAAAAGGACCCAAGAAAACTTGGGTACCTAAGACAGAAACTTGATCTGTGCTTGCAGGTGTGTCTAGCATCCCAAGAAGGAAACAGGAAATGGTATCTTGACAGTGGATGCTCGAGACACATGACTGGTGATGAATCACAATTCATCACGCTTGATGCTAAGGATGGAGGGATGGTCACCTTTGGAGATAATGGCAAAGGAAAGATCATCGGGATAGGTAACATTGGTATCACTCCCTCCAAATACATTGAGAATGTTTTATTAGTTAAAGGTTTAAAGCATAACTTACTTAGCATTAGTCAATTCTGTGATAAAGGGTATAAAGTAGTTTTTGAATCATCTGTTTGCATTGTGACGAGTCCTATTAACGATGGCATTAAATTTATAGGACATAGGCATGGCAATGTTTATATGGTAGACTTGAATGATTTAACTAAATTAGACATGCAATGCCTAGTTTCCTTAAATAAATGAGACTAGTTGGCTGTGCATCGTAGACTTGCACATATTAGCATGCATTCTCTTTCAAAATTAATTAAAAAGGATTTAGTTCTCGGTTTGCCAAAATTGAATTTTGAAAAGGATAGAATCTGTGATGCATGCCAATTAGGTAAACAAACTAGAGTTTCATTTAAATCCAAAAACACTGTTTCAACTTCTAGACCTTTAGAGCTCTTACATATGGATTTATTTGGACCAACTAGAACCACTAGTCTAGGAGGAAAATGATATGGATTTGTAATAATAGATGATTACTCTCGTTTTACTTGGGTTTTCTTTTTAGCTCACAAAAATGAAACTTTTCAAATTTTCACAAAATTTCATCGAAAAGTCTCTAATGAAAAAGGGTTTTCAATTCAAAATATTAGAAGTGATCATGGAACTGAATTTGAAAATCAAGATTTTGAAAATTTTTATGATGAAAATGGAATTGGCCATAACTTCTCTGCTCCTAGGACACCCCAACAGAATGGGGTAGTTGAAAGGAAAAACAGAACCTTAGAAGAAATGGCCCGTACCATGCTTTGTGAAAGCAACCTTCCAAGATATTTTTGGGCGGAAGCTATTAACACAGCATGTTACATTTTAAATCGTGCTTTAATTAGACAATTTTTAAAGAAAACTCCCTATGAACTTTGGAAAGGAAGAAAACCAAATATTGCATATTTTCATGTTTTTGGTTGCCGATATTTTGTATTAAATAATGGCAAAGAAAAACTTGATAAATTTGATGCAAAATCAGATGAAGCAATCTTTCTAGGTTACTCCTCCACTAGTAAAGCATTTAGAGTTTTCAACAAAAGAACTTTAGTAGTTGAGGAGTCCATACATGTTGTTTTTGATGAATTTAACGATCTTCCTTCAAGGAAGAATGAGGGTGTTGATGATGCAGATCCACTAATAGAAGGTATGAAGGAGATCACTCTGAAAAATTCAGCAACTCCAGAAGACAAGGATCAAGAAGACGAACAAAATGAAAGAGGTGAAGAAATTCAAGAACAACCTCAAGGTACAAATGACCTACCCAAGGAATGGAGGTATGTTCACAACCACCCTAAGGAATTAATTATTGGTGACCCTATGCATGGAGTAAAAACCCGTTCTTCACTTAGAGATGTACTTAATCATTGTGCATTTGTATCTCAACTTGAACCTAAAACTTTCGAAGAAGCTGAAAATGATCATAACTGGATTAATGCTATGCAAGAAGAACTTAATCAATTTGAAAGAAATAATGTTTGGACCTTAGTAAAAAGACCTAAAGATTATTCAATAATTGGCACAAAATGGGTCTTTAGAAACAAATTAGATGAGCATGGAAATGTAATTAGAAATAAAGCAAGACTGGTTGCTAAGGGATATAATCAAGAAGAAGGAATTGATTTTGATGAAACCTTTGCACCTGTTGCTAGATTAGAAGCTATTAGACTTCTACTTGCATATGCTTGCTTTATGAAATTCAAATTATTTCAAATGGATGTTAAAAGTGCATTTTTAAATGGATATATCTCTGAAGAAGTATATGTGAAACAACCCCCTGGATTTGAAAATCATGCTTTTCCTAATCATGTCTTTAGATTAAATAAAGCTCTATATGGATTAAAACAAGCACCTAGAGCATGGTATGAAAGGCTAAGCAAGTTTTTACTAAATAATAGTTTTTCAAGAGGTAATGTAGATACAACTCTATTTATTAAAAGAAATCAAAATGATATGCTAATTATACAAATTTATGTTGATGACATAATTTTTGGGTCTACTAATGAATCCCTTTGTCAAGACTTTGCTAAGCTTATGCAGGGAGAGTTCGAGATGAGCATGATGGGAGAACTCACCTTCTTCCTCGGACTCCAAATCAAACAATCAAAAGAGAGAATCTCCATCACCCAAAGCAAGTACACCAAGGAACTACTCAAAAGATTTGGAATGGAGAACTGCAAACCAATTGGCACACCAATGAGTCCCTCAAGTAAGCTTGATAAGGATGATGAAGGTAAAAGCGTAGACTTAAAATACTATAGAGGTATAATTGGTTTATTACTATATTTAACTGCAAGTAGGCCTGATATCATGTTTAGTCTTTGTTTATGTGCTAGATATCAATCTAATCCTAAGGAATCTCATTTGAATGCTGTTAAAAGAATCCTTAGATACTTAAATGGTACTCAAACTCTAGGGTTATGGTACTCTAAGGACTCACAAATTAATTTATTAGGATATTCAGATGCTGATTTTGCTGGATGTAAATTAGATAGAAAAAGCACAAGTGAAACTTGTCAATTTCTTGGAGTTAACCTAATCTCATGGTTTAGCAAGAAACAAAATTCGGTGGCACTGTCTACGGCTGAGGCCGAATACATTGCAGCCGGAAGTTGTTGTACTCAAATCTTATGGATTAAGCAACAACTCGAATATTTTGGAATCAAACTTAATGAAACACCAATAAAATATGATAATACAAGTGCCATAAATCTATCTAAAAATCCAATACAACACTCAAGATCCAAACATATTGAAATAAGACATCATTTTATAAGAGAACATGTTCAAAATAAAAATATAATTCTTAAATATGTTAGCACTGAAAATCAATTAGCTGATATCTTTACAAAGGCCCTTAGTGAGGATAGATTCTGTGAAATTAGAAGAAATCTAGGAATTCTAGATCCATATGCCTAAAATTTTTCAATTTCCAAAGAATTGATTAGAGCTCAATTTCCAACATCTTTCATGGTCCCAAAAGCTCAAATTTATCATTCTAAAAACTTATCATTGAGCAAAATTCCTTCACTCAAAATTTTAAATTTTTCTGGAATTTATTCACATTTTTCTTGATTTTCTGAACTTCATGAGTCGACCCCCATGAGTCGACTCAATGGCAAACTTGTAAATCCCACAAACTTCCCACGGGCTCATTGTTTTTAAACGGAAACCCTGTTTGTGAGACGACTCATCTTCTCATCATCCTTCCTTCCGAAAGCCATCCTCTCCAACTCTTTTTGCTCCAAATCCAAGGATTAATTTCGAGACAATTCTCCCTCCTCTCCACCAAAAATCGTCACCTTAGAAAGAATTTTTGTGTGCTTTCTCGCATTGCTTGGCGCGGTTGGAACGTGCCCTAGCACTTTACCGAACTTCCAAAATCCACTTCTTTTCTCCACCAAAATTCTTCTTTACTCTCTTGTGATCCCTCCTCCACTCAATTCAAGTCTTCTTGTCTGCTATTTTATTGGATATGGCTCCAAAGATGAAACTTCCCCAAAGAAGGAAATCAATCCGTGAGCCTGAGGAAATTATCCGAAAGAAAAGGCATGCTCAGTCTTCCAGTGTTTCCACTCCACCTACTCAAGGTCCCTCTCAATCCTCCATAAGCCCCAGTGTAAATCCTCTTTCTGATAGAAAAGTAGAAACCGGGAAAAATATAGATTTTCGGTTCTTTGAGAAAGAAGGCTTTACTTTTGCAAGTAAGATCAAAAATCAAGGATGGGAACTCTACTGCTCCCTTAAGGAAGTCACCTATGTTGATCTAGTTAGAGAGTTCTACCAGAACCTACTTTATGGAAATGGGTCTGTGACTTCAACAGTCAAGGAAATTGATATCTGCCTGGATTCTAGGATATTGGGAGAAATTTTACAGTTGCCTAGTGAAGGATATTCATATATGGAACTCCCAATTAAAGAAGAAGGGATCAGAATTATCTTAGGAGAAGCTTTTTCAGGAAGTTTAAACAAATTGGAAGCAAAGCTATTGTCCATTGAGATGAGGGTCCTGCATCAGATAGTAACAAAACTCTTCTTTCCTAGGAGTGGTAGACATGACTTGCTTTCCAGCAGAGATGTTTGTGTTATGTTTCATGTCATCACTCAGACCCCCCTGAACCTCCCTGCACTTATGATAGAGGCCATGAGAGAAACTTTGAACAGATCCAAGGCACACTTGCCTTATGGTATGGCCCTTACTAGAGTATTTAGGAGGTTTGGAGTTAGCTGTGAGGGGGAGGCACCTACCAAGCTCTCACATGTGGACACTTTCAACCAACACAGCCAGCACCGAATGGGAATTACAAAGACTGATGGTGGTTGGATTAACGGCTCTGAAAAGAGAGCTGAGGAGAGAGCTGAGGAAAGAGCTGAAGACAGAACTGAAGGCAGAGTAGAAGAAGAAGGTCCATCTTCTCCTGTACATGATTTCAGGGCAGCATCACCAGATACCCAGTTCATTCCTGATACTGAGGCTGGCCCTTCAGAGTTTACTAGGATGCCCACACCAGTGTATCAGCCAGAGAGCAGAGCACCTCATTCAGAGTTCAGACTGGCTGACGATCAGATCGAGCATATATCTCAGCGTGTGGCTTCTTTGCTGTCTAGTCAGTGGGGTAGTACTTCTTTTACACCAGGAGCCACATCTTCTGATCAGACCATTACTCCCCACATCTCCACTGTGTTTCAGATGATTTCAGATCAGTCCATCAGGATACAGCAGCTTGAGGACACAGTCTGGAGACTGACTGGCAGAGTTCTTGACTTGCAAGCGCAAGTCCTTGCATTGGCCCATCCCAAGCCACAGGAGTCAACTATTGAGGTCACAGACCTCACTGCAGAGGCTGGCAGGCTCAGAGGAGCACTAGAAGGTGGATAGCTACTGAGGAAAGAGATCCGAGGATCGAGTGAGCATGCTACCACCCAGTTCACTGCTCTACTTCAATCTATTTCCAGAGCACTGAACATACTTGATTCTATCAGACTCATGGTATCAGTCCTAGCATCTCAGCGTTCTCAGCCACCTAGTTCATCTCGTTCTCCTGCTCGTGCCAGAGGCAGACGGGGTAGAGGACGCACTTCTGATCCATCATCTCCTCACCCTATATCTGATGACTCCGATCATTGACTTATCTTGATCTTTACTAGGTCCTAGGAGTTAGTATCTTGTTCTAGGATCTATACCTTGGGGCCATGTATTGAAAACTAGCTGGTTGAATTTTATTTTAAAGAACTATGTATTGAAACAATTATGTTTTTAATGGAATCATCTTTTACTTATATTTCTACCTTTTGTAATGATATCGATCATATTTTGGTTATATATTTTCTTCTTGTTGAAATATTATCTTCTCTTTGTTGTTGTTTGCTGTTGATAATTGCTATATTAAGGGGGAGCAAACATCTGTGAAAAACTCTAAAGGGGAAGAAATTAAAGAATGTTTCAGAAAAAGGAAGAGTTAACTATGGTTGATGATGTCAAAAAGGGGGAGAAATTAAACAAAAACAAAAATTGAAATTAAACAAAAAGCAAAACCCTAAATTATGAGAAAAAGGGGGAGAAATTAAACAAAAACAAAGATTGGAAGATTAAACCAAACGGGAAAAATTAAAACAAATATTGGAGAAATTAAACAAAACTTTGAGAAATTTGGTATCGAAATTTGATATCAGACAGAAATTAAACAAAAAGTCATCCATCAAAAGCAAAATCATAAGTACAATGCAAATAAGTAATTTTTTTTATATATGCTCTGATATATTTCAAAATTCAAATTTGCTTTGATATATCTTTTGAAATTTACCTTGATACATCTTAAGAAATTTGATTTACTCTGATACACCCTAAAATTTCTTTTAACTTGCTCTGATACATAATAAAATTTGATCTGATACAGTGTGAAAGGTTTCTCTGATATATTATAACATTTGCTCTGATACAGTGTTAAATTTTCTCTGATACATTATAAAATTTGCTCTGATACAGTGTGAAAGTTTCTCTGATATATTATAACATTTACTCTGATACATTATAAAATTTGCTCTAATACAGTGTGAAATTTTCTCTGATACATTGTAAAATCTTTTCTGATAACATTGTAAAAATTATTTTTCTTGCTCTGATACATTGCAAAATTTATTTATCTTCTCTTGCTCTGATATATCTTAAACTCAAAATGATCTAATACCCTTTTCAAATCTTTAAGAAAATGGACAAACTATTTTTGCATTTATATTACATGCCAAAAGAATCATACTCTTTTCAAGCATATACACCTATAATGGATTCTTTTGAAATTAATGCATTAACATAAATATTTTTGTTCAAGTGTTTTGTCATCATCAAAAAGGGGGAGATTGTTGCTCCTAGATTGATTTTGATGATTACAAAGCAGATTGAAGGGATACAAATAATTTTAAATTGAAAAAGTCCTTATGCTCTTCAAGGGCAAAATTGTAATTTCACTAAAATCCTGATTTGATGGTATCATTTGATAGAACAAATGATTTGTAAACTATTGATAAAAATTTCATTGTATTTGGACTTATATTTTTGAAGTTATGAAGGTTTGAAGTGCATGAGTCGACTCATGAGTCAACTCATGGCACTGTGAGCTGATAGGCACGCAAAAAATTCCGATGGCACGCTGGATTTTTGACTTGGCACGACCTGTGAGTCGACTCGTGAGTTGATCCACAAGGCATGAGTCGACTCATGAGTCGACCTCTGCTGATATGAGCCGAAAAATCCACAAATCAGACTGTTCTGGTCTGTGCAACAGAAGTCGACTCATGAGTCGACTCCTGATGCATGTGTCGACCCCTGCGATGGAAAATATCAGCAACGGCTATTTTTTTGTCCGTTTTAATTGCCTTTTATGCTTCCTAAAATTGCTCTAACGGCTCTTTATCTGCCTAAATTATTTTCTCTTGCTTCTAATGCTACAAAATACTTAAAATGATGAAAAGAATTGCAGATTAAATAGAGATCAAACGTGAGAACAAATGGAGAAGAAGAGAGGATCCGAAATTTGCACGAAAAAGCTTGAGATCAACAAAAAATCCAAAAAAAAAAAGAGAGAGGATCCACAAAATACCAGAGAGATTGTGAAAGAGAAAAGCAAGAGCTTTCAAGGAGAGAATCTTTCAAGCCTATTGTTTTCAACCTTGATCTAGAGATTGTTCAAAGCTTTCAAGAGATCTTCAATCAACAATCAACCTCTTCTCAAGCATTCAAGCGTTCATCCACTTTGAGAAAATCCGAAAAGGGGTTCATCATTTGAGTAAAGTTTTTATTGTTATATTTGCTCATTTAAGGAGCTGTTATTGTATTAATCTGTGCTCTAAATATTCTTACTCTTTGTGAGTTTTTGTTCTTATTTTTGGAGGATTTCCAAAACAAGGAAAGGTTGATCCGAACCTGAAATCGGAGTGTTTTGGGTTTACTTGTACCCGAGAAACAAGTGATCTAGCTTGGGATAGCTAGTGTCGGAGTTTCCGACGTTTTGTATTCGGGTTGAATACAAAGGATAGTGGATTGAAATTCTCAAGTAGGATCTTGGGGAGTGGATGTAGGTGCAAGGTTAGCACCGAACCACTATAAATCCTTGTGTTTGTGGTGTGCTTTATCACTTCTCTTTATTTCTTTATTATATCCTTGCATTCTTGCTTTAGGAAATTAATCGTGATTTAAAGTGTTTATTCTCATTCATCAAGCTATTAACAAATACCTTTCATAAGTAATAAGTTGGGCTTAAAATTTTTAGAAACCCAATTCACCCCCCCCTCTTGGGTTGCATAGCTGGGCAACAATAAGTGCTAGAGGTAGATATTTCTACTTCATCACTTTCACGGATGATCTATCCAGATATGGATATGTCTATCTGATGAAACATAAGTCGAATTCATTTGAAATATTCAAACGATTCTGAAGTGAAGTAGAAAAATAAACTGAGAAGAATGAGATTGTTATTATGTGCCTGCAGCAAGCAGGAATTTGATTTCTGTTTCATGTTTAGCACAAGAAGGCTATGTGATTAGCTTTCATAAGGATCATTGTAACATATTTTATGAAAATAATAAAGTTGCAAATGGTTTTGTTATTAATGGTCTCTATCAGTTACATGTTGATGTATCTGTCTTAAATATTGAGCAAAATATGAATGCCATAAGAATTAAAAAGCCTAGAGATAGTCTAAATGATAGGTATCTGTGGCACCTAAGGCTAGGTCATATAGCGGAAGACAGGGTTAACAAATTAGAGAAATTCGGACAAATGAGTCCGTTGACTTCCGAGTCATATCCAGTTTGTGAATCATGCCTTCAAGGCAAAATGACCAAGCTTCCTTTTGTGGGACTTGGGGAAAGGGCCACAGACCTACTTGCCCTAGTACATACTGATGTATGCAGCCCATTCGATGTGCCGGTTAGAGGCAATTATGTCTACTTCATAACCTTTACTGATGATATTTCTAGGTATGGGTATGTGTTTCTAATGAAACACAAGTCTGAAGCCTTTGAAAGGTTCAAAGAATTCAGACATGAGGTAGAAAAACAAACAGAAAAGCCCATTAAGGTTCTTCGATCAGATCGAGGAGGTGAATACCTTAGTCGAAAGTTCCTAGACTATCTTAAGGACAATGGCATAGTCTCTCAATGGACTCCACCTAGAACGCCTCAACTCAATGGGGTTTCAGAATGGAGAAATCGGACCCTATTAGATATGGTCCATTCTATGATGAGCTTCACGGACCTCCCTGATTTTTTTTGGGGATATTGTCTCATGACAGCAATTTATGTATTGAATAAGATTCTCTCTAAAACCGTTCCTACCACACCATATGAGATATGGCATGGTAAGAAGCCAAGTTTGAATCATCTCAGAATTTGGGGTTGTCTGGCTCATGTCAAGAGACAGCAGACGGACAAGTTAGAGTTCAGGTCTTTTAGAGCTCGGTTCATAGGATATCCTAAAGAGTCATTAGGGTACTATTTTTATATTTCGAAAGAACATAATGTGATTGTGAGTCAAAATATTATTTTTCTTGAAAAATAGTTTATTCAAGATGGTGGCATCGAAAGAATAATTAAGCTCAAGGAGAATGTCTCCCAAGATCAACGAGCTAAAGAACCTGAGGAACCAAATCAATCAAAACCAGTCCTAACATAACCTCTTCCACCTCATAGATCGACTAGGATTTTTCATCTTCTTGAAAGGTACTTAGGTACCATACAAGAGGAAGTAGAGGAAATATTTCTCACGGGAAATGGGGCTCATGGTGATGACCCCAAGATCTATGATGAGGCGATATCAGATATCGACTCTGAGAAATGGTTAGAGGCAATGAGATCAAAAATTGACTCGATGCACTCAAACCAAGTCTGGACCTTAGTAGATCCACTTGAAGGTATTGTACCTATTGGGTGTAAATGGATCTTCAAGAGAAAGATAGGTGCAGATGGGAATGTGGAGACATTCAAGGCTAGGCTCGTAGCAAAAGGTTATAGTCAGCGCGAAGGCATTGGCTATCAGGATACCTTCTCGCCCGTAGCCATGTTAAAATCCATCTGCACATTGCTTTCTGTTGCAGCCTATTTCGATTATAAAAATGGCAGATGGATGTGAAAATGGCATTCTTAAATGGACATCTTGAGGAAGATATCTATATGGAACAGCTACTTGGTTTCACATCCAGTGATGTTGATCACAAGGTCTGCAAGCTGCAAAGATCCATTTATAGATTTAAGCAAGCATCTCGGAGTTGGAATACTCATTTCAATGATGTGATCAAAATATTTGGTTTCATCAAGAACGAGGAGGAACCATGTATGTTCAAAAAGGTCAGTGGGAGTGCAGTTATCTTCCTCGTATTGTACGTAGATGACATCCTCCTAATTGGGAATGATATTCTCATGTTGACCTCAGTCAAAGTATGGTTGTCTAAGAAGTTCTTTATGAAAGATTTAGGAGAGGCATCCTTTATACTGGGTATTAAGGTCTACAGAGATAGACCAAATAGGATGCTGGAACTTTCACAAAAGATGTGAAAGGAATATGCCCAATAAGCCAATCAAAATGTATAAATAGATGGATATTTTTTTGTCTCCCGACAACTCATGTACTGATGTTTTAAATAAATAAAGGCATTTAGTTCATCATATGCTGCATCTTATTTTGATGAACCCCATAAATTAGGGCTATGGTCTTAGGGTTATGATGCGATCATACCAAGTGAGACCTAAAACCTTAAAACTCTAATTTTAAATATTCCTAGTCGATGGAACATTGAGTAGGGGATCAATATTTCTGGTAAGACTGGTACATCCTGTGTATGCTCGGCAGAGAGGATAATTGATCTCATAATTACTTGTGTATGACACTAATATAAGGATGTAAGTGTTCATTAGAAAATGAATTCACTGAATTGATCCAATTAAAGAATATTTGATGGAGTCTTATCTACATGTCAACAGATTTTTTCTTATAGTGGGAATTGTGCATGTAAATCTTTTGACCTGAGACAGCCGTAGAACCTTATAAGCATGAATCCATATTTTGGATCATACTCATTCATGATTTAATCATGTACAGGATGTTCTGGATATGATGGATTGCTTATGAAGGTTGTGAGTAGGTCAATATGGAAATGATCGTTCCTAGTAAAAGGAGATCGCATCCTATTTGCTTCAATCAAATAATGATTCAGGAAGACTTTGATCAAAGCATTATGAAAAAATTAGAAATGGTTTCTAATATTTCATAAATCGAATCATTATCAAGAGAAATGTGAATATAAAAAAATAGAAATTGGGTTTGACATTTTTTCATACCCAAACTTATATTCGGGATGCAGGATGATCGTAAGATCAAGATGCACAGTAATTTTCCACTAAAAGGTATTTTTGGTATTTCCATCAAAATTCTATATCTTCCAGGTAGACATGATACGTTGCTAGACGTCAATCATGTCTTGTGAGTTTGATCAAATTAAAGAGTTTAATTCGATCATTAATTAAAAGCTGTTCTGATTGATCAAAATGGTTCAGCTTGATTTGACCTAAATCGGCTAGATTGTGTTCTAACCAAATTAGTTTAAATTATACCTGGACTCACTGCTGGCTAGATGTGGAACCCAATGGGTCACACACAAAGGGAATTGATCATGGGTTTAATTTGATTAAACTATGTTTGCAAGTTGAACATGCTAGCACATGTTGCAAACCCTAGCATTTAGATTCGAATCGAATTCGAATCGGGTTTCTATTTGGGCTAATTTAGAATCAATTTGAGCCAAATTGGATTTGGTCTTGAAGTGGGTTTGAAGTGTATTAATTGGGCTTGCTGTTGGGTGCCAAAAACCAGGGAACCACATGCCTAAGAGTCTCTCTCCTGACGTGTGGATTTGAATCCATGCGCATAAACCACATGGCGCATGGATGGAGTTGGCGCAACCTTTAGATAAGGCCTTTCCTATTTTTTCTTCATGACTTTTATTCTATGAATGATTTTCAGATGACTTAGGAGGCACCTAAGAGTCCTTCTAAGTATTAAACTCTTCGTGAAAAATCAGGAGAAGTGGTAAGAATTTAAATCCATGCGCATGTGTCACATGGCGCATGGATGAGAGATGACGCCCCTTAACTTGGTCTATCCTATTTTTCTCCATAACTTTTATTCTATGAATATTTTTTTAGATGTCTTAGGAGGCACCTAAGAGTCCTTCTGAGTATTAAACTCATCGTAGAAGAATAAGAGAAGAGATAAGGATTAAATCCATGCGCCACCTCTTGGAAGCGCCCCTTTGAAATTTCAAATGGGGAGATAAGTTTTAAATTATCCATGCCCCTTAATCTCTTGCGCCATTCTTCCAGTTGGCACCATCTATCTTGGCCATTGGATGGGCTTCCTTCCAGATCCAAAGGCATGGGTTGATGGCGCCAATAAGAGAAGCTTTGTGACTTCTCATCTGAACACCGTAAGTTAAGATCGAAGAGTCTTTCTGAAATAAGGCATCTCTTCAACCCAACTTTGATGTACACATGGCATTTCTTAATTTATGGGGTGTGAAAAATAGACAAGAGGCATGAGATAAATTGTAAGAGGGAATGAGATGTTTTGGATTGCACCTTTACGTGCAATATAAATAGGGGTGCACGCCGAGGAGTCTGAGGGATTCAGATATCTTCTTTCTTTCTTACAAGAGGCTCTGCTTGTCCAATTTTCTTTATTCTTTCTCTCTAGCCAAGATAAGGTCCTGATAAAGGATAAAAAATCTTCCAAAAGGTTTAGAGAATTGGAATAAAAATTAAGGAGACAAAGAGCAAGAAAGAAAGGCAAGAAAAGGTCCAACAGTGTGACAGCAAAGCCAAGAAAGGAGGTTCTGCCCAAATTACATTTAAATTTTGATAAATCAAAATTTAATTTTAGAGTATTTTTAATAAGTGCTAGAGGGTTGGTGAGTCTCCGTGTGGATCAACGTTGGAGGGTGAACACGTGGGCACCTGGTGGAAACCCAGACAGATTGCTACCGGCAACTAAGCACAAATCAGGGTTTAGCGATAAGAGGTATGTTTCTATATCTTTTATTTGATATTAATGCATATTATATGGTTTAATTTCTGATAAGGTGATCTTGGAGTTAGGTTTTAATTTTATGATTTCATAATAACAACTTTGAAATCCATGCTTCCGCAATTGAATTAAAACCTTTCAGTGGTATCAGAGCCACCTTGTTAGAATTAAATCATATGTTGATATGTTAATGATTTAGAGGCAATATTATAAATATGATATGATCATTATTTATGTTTTAATATGATATTAATATGATGAGATCATATTCATTATTTCATAATTAAATCATGATGTATATAATTTTGGAATGTTGCTCTGTAATATTGAATTGTGTTCACTATGATGCTATATGATGAGATCATATTCATTATTTCATAATTAAAATATGATGTATATAATTATGGAATGTTGCTTTGTCATATTGAGTTGTGTTCACTATGATGCTATATGATGAGATCATATTCATTATTTCATAATTAAAATATGATGATATAATTATGGAATGTTGCTTTGTCATATTGAATTGTGTTCACTATGATGCTAATTTCTTTTATTCATGTATTTATTATATAGAAATTAAATTGCATTGAGACCTGAAAAACCCTCTGTAAAATGATATTAAGTTGTAGTGTAATTAACCAATAGCAGAACCAATCGATGATGCATAATTGATCAATCGGTGTCTAGAAAAGTGGTTCATGATTGGTAAAGAGAATGTGGTTTCTAATTGGTTTCGTTGTCTGACCTGGCCAAAATTTATTGGTGTCTAAAGAAAGCAACGGGGGGACCCCTACCTCTCTTCCACTTACCTGGCTGATTAGATTAATTTAATTCTTAACTGGGATGCTCAGTGTTATATTCACTATATTATGGCCTTCCTTCATGCTAGGACATTACTATGTCACGAACTATATTAGGTTTGTTGTGTAACCATGAGACCAATTATGGAAACTGACATAATATTGTTCTGGTGCATCGAGATGCTTACAGCAATTTTTGAGTATAATGCTTTGTTGTGTAACCACAAAAGCATTTATATTCTATTTTGACTGTATTAAAATGAAGGGTCCTACTTAACTAAAACATTATGATCTGTTGTGTAAACACAAGGCTATTAATGTTTTAGAGGCCAGGGCTTTTATTGAGAATTGCATGAGATGCAATTGGAAAGAGTTTCCTACCTTTAAACTTATAAAAGGTTTGTTGTGCAACCACAAGATCTTTTATAAGGAATTAGGGTCTCAATCCCACTAAGAAAATCAATCAGGGTTTTCTCAAACATCATACTAGAGGGTTATGATGTCTGATAAAAATAATGGGAGACACAATAAAATTAAAGTCCTAATTTAATTGTGTATATCATCTTGAGTTGTTCGCTTATGTAATGTTCTTTATTATGTAGATTAATGGCTTCTTCACTTTCACTTCGCTCCATTTTGGATACAAATAAATTGACTGGTACCAACTATGTGGACTGGTTGAGAAATCTTAAAATAGTACTTAGTCAAGAGAAGCTTTCTTACATTCTCGATACCCCTGACATTGAGCCAGTTGGGGAGGATGCCACAGAGGAAGAAAAAACCACATATAGGATGTGGCAAAATGATTCTTTAACCGTCAAGTGTATCATACTTGCCTATATGACAAATGAGTTACAGAGGCAGCATGATAGCATGGACACTCATTCCATATTGCTCAATTTAAAACAGCTTTATGGAGAACAGAGTGGGACTACAAGATATGAGATATCTAAGCAGTTATTCCATGCCAGAATGACAGAGGGGTCATTCATACAAAACCATGTTTTGATGGTTATTGACCTGATCACTCGATTAGGTCAATTAGATTTTGTTATGGATGGGGAGTTGAGTCAGGATCTAATCCTGCAATCACTTCCAGAATTATTTTTTTAGTTTGTCGTGAACTATCACATGAACAAACTGAATTCTTCCTTGCCTGAACTGTTAAATATGCTCAAAACAACAGAGAGCCATATCAAGAAGACTAAGGCTCCTCTTCTTCTTGTGGATGGGATCTCCAAGAAGAAGGCAGGCAAAAAGGGTTCTAAAAGGAGGTTGAACCTTAAAGGTGGTATAAATAAGAGAAAGAAGGGAAAGAAGACCTCCGAACAGTCGACCTGCTTCCACTGCGGCAAGGTAGGTCATTGGAAAAGGAATTGCAAGGCTTATCTTGCAACAGTGAAGACTGGTGCAAATAATGCACCAAAAGGTATGTATGAGATACATACAATATTATCATTGAATTCTTCCATTTCAAACTCATGGGTATTAGATACTGCCTGTGGTTTTCATATCTGCAAATCATTGTAGAGGCTGCAAAAAATTAGAAGTTTGAGGAAGGGAGACTTCGAGCTCTATGGTGCTGGAGGAGATTCTATCCAAGCAGAAGCTGTAGGGACATATATCTTGAAGTTTCCTTCTGGGAAGATCTTAGAGCTAACAAATTATTATTACATGCCTAAGATCATTAGAAATATTGTATCTGTACCCTTGTTGATAAAACAAGGATATAAAATATCTGTAACGAGCAATGGTTGCTCAATTAATTTTTCTAATGAAATAATTTGTCATGGCATTTTTGACAATGGTTTGTTGACTCTATGCTTGAATGATAATATTTTTCATATTGATGAAAATAGTAAACGTAAGAGAGATAATGTAAATAATACCTTACTTTAGCATTGTCGACTTGGTCATATTAGTGAGACTAGGATTAACAAGTTGTACAAAGAAAAGTTCTTTGATTCTTATGATTGTGAATCATTAGGAACTTGTGAATCATGTCTCATGGGTAAAATGACCAAGACTTCATTTAGTGGACATGGAGATAGGACAAACGAGTTGTTAGGACTTGTACATACAGATGTATGTGGCCCTATGACAACTCATGCCAGAGGTGGATACTCATATTTTATTATACTTATAGATGATTTATCTAGGTTTGGATATGTGTATCTTATGAAACATAAATCCAAAGCCTTTGATAAATTCAAAGAGTATCAAAGCATGATCGAAAAATAAACTGAAAAAAGTATAAAAATCCTTTGATCTGATCGAGGAGGAGAATACTTGTCCAATGAATTTTTAGACCATCTTAAAGCAAAGAGAATTATCTCTGAATGGATACCTCCTTATACGCCACAATTAAATGGTGTAGCCGAAAGGAGGAACCGTACCTTATTAGATATGGTACGATCCATGATGTGCTTCACTGAATTGCCTACTTCCTTCTGGGGTTATGCTTTAGAGACAGCAATAATTATCTTGAATAAAGTACCTTCTAAATCTGTATCTAGCACTCCATATGAAATATGGAGAGATAAGAAGCCCAATCTTAAATATTTTAAGATATGGGGATGTTCAGCATATGTCAAAAAAAATTTTGGACATAAACTAGATACTAGAGCAGATAAATATTTGTTTGTAGGATATCCTAAGGATAGTATAGGATATCTATTCTACCACCCTACTGAACAAAAGGTATTTGTAAGTAGGCATGCCACTTTTATGGAGAAAGAATTTATCCTAGAAAGAGGCAGTGGAAGAAATATTAAAATTAATGAAGTTCAACAAAAATAAATAAATATTTTTCAACCAAATATTCACATAAATAATGAAGAACTAAAACACATAACTCCTATCCATAGGTCAGAGAGGGTACGAAATGTACCTATAAGGTATGGGTTCATTATTGAGAATAATAAAGCCCAAGTCATTGAGAATGACGAACCTTTGACCTATACAGAAGCTGTCATGAGTAAGAACTCAGACAGATGGCAGGATGCTATGAAATTCGAGATGGACTCCATGTACACCAATAAAGTATGGACTTTGGTTGATGCACCAGAAGGGGTAAACCTATTGGGTGCAAATGGGTCTATAAGAAAAAGATTGGAGCAGATGGTCAAATAGAAACCTATAAAGCTAGATTGGTAGCTAAAGGTTTCAGGCAAAAATAGGGTATTGATTATGATTAAATTTTTTCACCTACTGCCATGCTCAAATCTATTCGGATAATGCTTGCAATAGCAGCATACTATGATTATGAAATATGGCAAATGGATGTGAAGACCGCCTTTTTGAATGGTTTTCTAGAAGAGGAGGTCTACATGTCACAGCCAGAGGGTTTTGTCTCAAATGACAGACCAAATCTAGTTTGCAGGCTTAAGAAATTCATTTATGGATTAAAGCAAGCCTCAAGGAGTTGAAACATCCACTTTGATGTAACAATCAAAGAATTTGGCTTCATCAAAAATGTGGATGAACCTTGTGTGTATAAGAAGACTAGTGGGAGTGCCCTAGTTTTCTTGGTTTTGTATGTAGATGACATACTCCTTATTGGAAATGATATCCCAATGTTACAAACAGTCAAATTATGGCTATCAAATAAGTTTTCCATGAAAGACTTGGGGGAAGCATCCTATATACTTGGTATAAAGATCTATAGAGATAGATCTAAAAGGATGCTAGGCTTATTTCAGTCTAGGTACATTGACTTAATACTAAAAAGATTCAGTATGAATGAAAGTAAAAGAGGTTATTTACCCATGAGTCAAGGCATACATCTCTCTAAGAAGATGTCTCCTAAGATAACTGAAGAGAGAAATAGAATGAGTTCTATTCCTTATGCTTCGGCTGTAGGATTAATAATGTATGCTATGTTATGTACCAGGCCTGATGTAGCTTATGCCTTAGGCATAGCCAGTAGATTTCAGGCTGATCCAGGAGAGGATCATTGGAAGGCTGTGAAAAATATTCTAAAGTGCTTAAGAAGGACTAAGGATATTTTTCTCATATATGGTGGATCTGATCTTAAACTAGAAGGATACTCTGATTCTAATTTTCAATCAGACCCAGATGATAGCAAATCCATTTCAGGGTATGTCTTTACTTTGAATGGTGGAGCAGTAGTTGGAAGAGTTCTAAGCAGCAAACAGTAGCTGACTCAACCACAGAGGAAGAATACATAGCTGCAAGTGAAGCCACCAAGGAAGCTGTCTGGATGAAAAAGTTTATCACTGAATTGGGCGTTGTTTCTAAGATTGAGAACCCAGTACCACTTTACTGTGATAATATTGGAGCAGTTGCTCAAGCAAAGGAACCCAAGTCTCACCATAAATCCAAGCACATTTTGAGATGCTTCCATCTTGTTCGTGAAATAATTGAAAGACAAGATGTTATTATTGAACGAGTAGACACAAAGAACAACATAGCGGATCCATTCACTAAAGCTTTACCACAGCAGCAATTCGATCGCCATCTCGATTGTATGGGGTTGAAATATAAGAGAGATTGGCTTTAGTGCAAGTGGGAGATTGAAAAGAATATGCCCTATAAGCCAATCAAAATGTATAAATAGATGGATATTTTTTTGTCTCCCGATAACTCATGTACTGATGTTTTAAATAAATAAAGGCATTTAGTTCATCATATGCTGCATCTTATTTTGATGAACCCTATAAATTAGGGCTATGGTTTTAGGGTTATGATGCGATCATACCAAGTGAGACCTAAAATCTTAAAAAACTCTAATTTTAAATATTCCTAGTCGATGGAACATTGAGTAGGAGATCAATGTTTCCGGTAAGACTGGTACATCCTGTGTATGCTCGGCAGAGAGAATAATTGATCCCATAATTATTTGTGTATGACACTAATATAAGGATGTAAGTGTTCATTAGAGAATGAATTCACTAAATTGATCCAATTAAAGAATATCTGATGGAGTCTTATCTATATGTCAACAGATTTTTTCTTATAGTGGGAATTGTGCATGTAAATCTTTTGACCTGAGACTGCCGTAGAACCTTATAAGCATGAATCCATATTTTGGATCATACTCATTCATGATTTAATCATGTACGGGATGTTTTGGATATGATGGATTGCTTTTGAAGGTTGTGAGTAGGTCAATATGGAAACGATCGCTCCTAGTAAGAGAAGATCGCATCCTATCTGCTTCAATCAAATAATGATTCAGGAAGACTTTGATCAAAGCATTATGAAAAAATTAGAAATGATTTTTAATATTTCATAAATTGAATCATTATCAAGAGAAATATGAATATAAAAAAAAAAAATTGGGTTTGACATTTTTCCATACCCAAACTTATATTCGGGATGCAGGATGATCGTAAGATCAAGATGCACAGTAATTTTTCACTGAAGGGTATTTTTGGTATTTCCATAAAAATTTCATATCTTCCAAGTAGACATGATACGTTGCTAGATGTCAATCATATCTTGTGAGTTTGATCAAATTAAAGAGTTTAATTCGATCATTAATTAAAAGCTATTTTGATTGATCAAAACGGTTCGGCTTGATTTGACCTAAATCGGCTAGATTGTGTTCTAACCAAATTAGTTTAAATTGTACCTGGACTCACTGCTGGCTAGATGTGGAACCCAATGGGTCATACACAACGGGAATTGATCATGGGTTTAATTTGATTAAACCATGTTTGCAAGTTGAACATGCTAGCACATGTTGCAAACCCTAGCATTTAGATTCGAATCGAATTCGAATCGGGTTCCAATTTGGGCTAATTTAGAACCAATTTGAGCCAAATTGGATTTGGTCTTGAAGTGGGTTCGAAGTGTATTAATTGGGCTTGCTGTTGGGTGCCAAAAACCAGGGAACCACATGCCTAAGAGTCTCTCTCTTGGCGTGTGGATTGGAATCCATGCGCATAAACCACATGGCGCATGGATGGAGTTGGCGCAACCTTTAGATAAGGCCTTTCCTATTTTTTCTCCGTGACTTTTATTCTATGAATTTTCAGATGACTTAGAGGCGCCTAAGAGTCCTTTTGAGTATTAAACTCTTCGTAGAAAAATCAGGAGAAGTGGTAAGAATTTAAATCCATGCGCATGTGTCACATGGCGCATGGATGAGAGATGACGCCCCTTAACTTGGTCTATCCTATTTTTCTCCATAACATTTATTCTATGAATGTTTTTTCAGATGTCTTAGGAGGCACCTAAGAGTCCTTCTAAGTATTAAACTCATTGTAGAAGAATAAGAGAAGAGATAAGGATTAAATCCATGCGCCACCTCTTGGAAGCGCCCCTTTGAAATTTCAAATGGGGAGATAAGTTTTAAATTATCCACGCCCCTTAATCTCTTGCGCCATTCTTCAAGTTGGCACCATCTATCTTGGCCATTGGATGGGCTTCCTTCCAGATCCAAAGGCATGGGTTGATGGTGCCAATAAGAGAAGCTTTGTGACTTCTCATCTGAACACCGTAAGTTAAGATCGAAGAATCTTTCTGAAATAAGGCATCTCTTCAACCCAACTTTGATGTACACATGGCATTTCTTAATTTATGGGGCATGAGAAATAGACAAGAGGCGTGAGATAAATTGTAAGAGGGTGTGAGATGTTTTGGATTGCACCTTTACATGCAATATAAATAGGGGTGCACGCCGAGGAGTCTGAGGGATTCAGATATCTTCTTTCTTTCTTACAAGAGGCTCTGCTTGTCTAATTTTCTTTATTCTTTCTCTCTAGCCTAGATAAGGTCCTGATAAAGGACAAGAAATCTTCCAAAAGGCTTAGAGAATTGGAATAAAAATTAAGGAGACAAGGAGCAAGAAAGAAAGGCAAGAAAAGGTCCAACAGTGTGACAGCAAAGCCAAGAAAGGAGGTTCTGCCCAAATTACATTTAAATTTTGATAAATCAGAATTTAATTGTAGAGTATTTTTAATAAGTGCTAGAGGGTTGGTCGAGTCTCCGTGTGGATCAACGTTGGAGGGTGAACACATGGGCACCTGATGGAAACCCAGACAGATTGCTGCCGGCAACTAAGCACAAATCAGGGTTTAGCGATAAGAGGTTTGTTTCTATATCTTTCATTTGATATTAATGCATATTATATGGTTTAATTTCTGATAAGGTGATCTTGGTGTTAGGTTTTAATTTTATGATTTCATAATAACAACTTTGAAATCTGTGCTTCCACAATTGAATTAAAACCTTTCAAGATGTACATAGAGGAGGTGCTAAAGAGGTTTAGCATGGAAAACTCCAAAAGAGATTTATTGCCTTTTAGACATGACATTCATCTCTCCAAGAAGATGTGCCCTAGCACACCTGAGGAGATTGAACACATGAGCAAGATCTCTTATGCTTCGGTAATAGGGAGCCTCATGTATGCCATGCTATGTACACGACCTGATATAGCCCATGCTATGAGTGTCACAAGCAGATATCAGTCAAATCCAGACGAAGAGCACTGGACTTCTGTGAAATCTATCCTTAAGTATTTGAGAAGGACTAAGGATATGTTTCTAATCTTTGAGAATGGAGAATTCCAGGTTCAGGGATATACATACTCAGACTTTATATCTGATATAGATGATCGAAAGTCAACATCTGGAAGTCTGTTCATTTGCATTGGTGGTGCAGTTAGCTGGAAGAGTTTCAAGCAGACGGTGATTGCTGATTCCACCATGGAGGTAGAATATATTGCTGCATCAGAAGCTACGAAGGAGGCATTTTGGTACAAGAAGTTTGCCGCGGAGCTTGGAGTGATGTCATCGGATACCATCCCTCTTTACTACGACAATAATGGTGCCATAGCCCTAGCTAAGGAGTCAAGATCTTACCAGAAGTCCAAGCACATCGAGCGATAATTCCATCTGATCCGTGATTACCACGAAAATGGTTATGTCGAGGTTAAGAGAGTCGACTCTACAGACAATGTGACAAACCTGCTGACTAAGCCATTGAGCCAACAGAAGATCAAAGCCCACCTTGAGAAGATGGGACTTAGATATGTGGCTAATTGGCATTAGGTCAAGTGGGAGTTTGTTAGATGTGTGCCCTAGATGCCAGATTGGCTGACACATTCCTGTATAAATCTAAGGGCAAATTTATAATTTTGACTATAAATAAATAAAAAGATTATTCATCTATCACATTATGTATATTGTGTCTGTGATACATCCTTTGAGTTAGTGAGAATGTTAATTCATATTTTCAAGAGTTAAAAATTTAAGGCATGAATTTACATAACTAACTCATAAACAGCTCCTGACCATAGGATCGTCACGAGGATGGTGATCGATCTGGAAGGTTAGTATATGATCGCTTCCTTAGGATAGATGAGTCTTGAGTCTACGATGTAGAGACACCGAAGCGAGAGTACGGGTATTCGTTGAGAATGAGAGTACTGAGCGTGACCACCTCGAGCAGTCATAAGGAAGTCTACCTTCTCATCGATGACTAGCTCGATGCTACAGTTGTGTGTCTAGTTCTTTGACCTGAGGTGCATCGACAGTTCACCTTGAGTGTGTTATAGTTTGACTACACCATAACTCGATCTTCTAACCATCCGAAATCCTGAGGTGTATGTTGGCTATAGCATATTTATTGTAGGAACTAGGTCGCACCAAGATGGGATCTATCAACCTCGATAGATGAGAGGAGTAGTCCTATGATGATCGAAAGATCGAGTTCTTAAGCCCATGGCCATGGCAGAGTGAAATAATGGAAAAGAGTTTTTCATTGGGGCTTCACATCGGACTCGGATCGATCGATTAACTCATATGACTGATGTTGGGTTTGATGAGTTCACCTTAACCCTAATTCAGTCGGGACTCATGTTAGAGAAACTCAATCACACAGGTAGCTGCACCAAGAGGTTCATCTTCAGTTCTGATGGGTTGTCACCATATACTGCTAGGTGTCACTGATGGATTTTGGAAGCAATTAGAATGATTTTGATGATCGATCATTCTAATTGTCTGAATCAGAAGAGTTCTGGTCCATCGAAAGGAGTTTCGATGATGTCAATGATGAGATTACAACATGTCTCATTATCATATAGAATTGAACCTAATTGGATTATACAAACAAGGATTAGGGTCTGGATGTCATCAACTGGGCTAGCCCAACTGATTTGGATAAGATCCAATTAGGTTCAAGGAAATCGTGCTAACACACGATTGAGCCTAACTTTCTCTTCATGTAATCTTTTCTATCTCTACTGAGCCAAATGTGATTTGGCTCATCCAGAGAACCTTGGAAAGGTTTTTCTCAGTCTAAATGAAGCTTGTCCAGCCCAGAAAAGGCTTGTCTTAATTCATGAGATGAATTTAAGACAACACCTGCTAATTCCTAGCACTTGCCAATTTCATTTTAGGACATCTATCAAAAGTTGACATATGGGTCTTAAACTGAAGAGGGCTCATTAGAGGATTTTTATGGAGTGTCTACAATCCAAGCCACATCAAATTGGGTGCCATAATCAAATTATGGCATGAGCCCAATTGGATTAAAGTAGGCGCCCCAAGTGGATAAGGATTGGAGAGTCTTGATTAATTTAAACTCTTGGGTGCCACCTCTATTTGTGCTTATCCAATGTTGGCACCATCTTTTGGAGATAAGATGGGGTTCTTATTTGATGTGATTAGATAACATAACTCCACCAATCAAAATTTTTCTAAAATTTATTGGAATTTTTTGATTGGTTGAATGATGTGGCACTGTGCAGCATACAGGGTCTATATAAACCCTGCTACGCCTAGGGTTTCGAGGTAGAAGTTGTTTTATACAAAAAACCCAATAGCTGCCACCCTTTCCCCTCTTCTCTATATCCTCCCTGCTCTCCTATCTCCCCTCTTCACGTCCAAGGAGTTGGACATTCGTCTGGTGCAAGGAAAAGGCGTGGTGATGCCTGGAACAGGAAGGCTGCAGGACATCTTCGACAGGCTGCTACTCCAACTTTAGAAGAAGTTCTAAAGCACTTCCAAATCAGATTGAAATCTGATTTTTGGAGCATAGATTTGTGAGGGGAGGATGTTCTAGATCGTACCTGAGTGATACTGGTAGAGGTCAGGCGCTTGCGTGGCTACATCAGAATCTCAGGCTGTGTTGCGATCATCTACAGGATAATTAGATTACCCTTGAGGTACTTCTTCTTTCATCATAGTTTTAGATTTAATTTTAAATTTTAAATATCAAATAATAAGATTAGATCTAAAGATTTAGATCTGAAATAAATACAGGATAAAAAATTTTAAATTTATTCTGCCCCAGATTTGGTGAAATCTGGAAGATCTTACGAGAAAAAGCGGTTTTCCTCCTTCAAAATGGTTACTTACAGATAAACTTGGATCTAAGTCTAACAAATACACATTTATAGGGTACCCCAAAGAGATCAAATGATATTTTTTCTATCATGGTGATGAATAAAAGGTGTTCGTCAGCCTTAAAGCAACCTTTTTAGAAAAGAAGTTCCTTGGTGAAGGAACCGTTGCTTCTAAGGTTGAACTTGATGAAGTTCAACAGGTAGAAGGACCGACACCGATAGCTGAACCTAAGTTAGATTTGATTAGATCAGATCCAGAGCCCAATGTACTTACACCATCAAGACAATCGGATAGAGTACCACGTCAGTCGGATAGGTACTTCGATTTCTTGATCCGAGATGATGATCCCATCGAACTCGATGAGAACGATGAGGATCCGATCACCTATATGGATGCAATGTAGAGATCTGATTTTGAGAAATAGCTTGAAGCCTTAAAATTTGAAATGGAGTCCATGAAGGTCAATGATTTCTGGATATTGGTTAACCCACCTGAAGGGGTTAAACCCATTGGGTATAAATGGGTCTTCAAAAAGAAGAGGGGCGCAGATGGAAAGGTGAAGACCTATAAAGTCCATCTGGTTGCCAAAGGATATCATCAACATTATGGTATTAACTATAACGAGACGTTCTCTCCTGTGGCAATGCTCAAATTCATTCGGATAATGCTTGCAATAGCTGTCCATCTGGATTATGAGATCTGGCAGATGGATGTAAAGACAGCTTTCCTGAATGGAGAGCTGACCGAAGAGGTGTATATGATACAACCTGAGGGGTTTACATCCACAGATGAGTCCAAGGTGTGAAAACTTTAGAGATCCATTTATGAATTGAAACAAGCTTCTCGGAGTTGGAACATGCATTTTGATAAGGTGATCAAAATGTATGGCTTCATTAAGACCGGAGAAGAGCCCTGCATCTATAAATGGATAAATGGTCCAGTTGTGGTATTCCTTGTCTTGTATGTGGATGACATTCTCTTAATCAGAAATGATATCCCCGCACTATAGGGATAAAAGTTTGGTTGTCATCGTAGTTCTCCATGAAGGACTTGGGTGAAGCATCCTACATAGTAGGAATGAAGATCTATAGGGATAGATCTAAAAGGATGCTTGGGTTATCTTAGTTCACGTACATAGATACTGTGCTGAAGAAGTTCAGTATGGAGAATTCCAAGAAGGGCTATCTACCGATAGGTCATTGAATTTCTCTCTCTAAGAAGAATTATCCGACAACTCCTGAAGAGAGAGCATATGAGTAGAGTCCCATATGCTTCGGTCGTGGGATCTATCATGTACGCCATGATATGTACAAGGCCAGATGTGGCATACTCACTAGGAGTAGTGAGTAGATACCAATCTGATCCTAGAAAAAATCACTGAAAAGTGGTTAAATCCATCCTTAAGTATTTGAGAAATACTAAAGACCAATGGTTGGTTTATGGCAAGTCAGACCTGAAATTTATAGGATTCACAGACTCCAACTTTCAATCTGACCATGATGACAGTAGAAGCGTGTCGGGTTATATTTTTACTCTGAATGGTGAAGCCATCTGCTGGAAGAGTTCCAAGCAGCATACTGTGGCAGACTCTGTTTGTGAGGTGGAGTACATCGTAGCATCGGATGCCACGAAGAAAGCTGTGTGGCCGAGGAAATTCATCATCGAACTAGGAGTAACACCCTCCCTCGATGGTCCGGTCCTGCTCTACTACGACAGCACTGGTGCCATAGCTCAGGCGAAGGAACCCAAAGCACACCAGTGAACGAAGCACATTTTGCGTCGCTTCCACTTGGTCTGGGAGATCATGGATCGAGGTGACATCGATCTTCAGAAGATCGATGGAAAGGAGAACCTGACCGACTCCTTCACTAAAGCCCTGGCGATAAAGGAGTTCGACAACCACAAGTCAAAGGTGGGTATTAGATACGGTGCCGAGTGGCTTTAGGACAAGTGGGAGTTATTGAAAAATATGTCCCAAAAGTCAATCGTCAGCCTATTGATGGTTGAGTAACCTTGTATTGTAATTGATTTGTTAATAAATAAAATATATTTTTGATATTTTCATCACAAGTTTTCATCTTCTATTGAACTCCATTGTTGTGATGAAGTTCTTAGAACTATTTAGGTTTGATAAAGAGAGGATTTATCGATTAGTCCTTAAAACTGTTCACGACCAAATGATAGGCTATTAATAAGGATGACAACTTCTATCGAGTATAGATCGCTGTAGGCCATATGGATTGGTTGTCCTATTAATCAAGGAGTGTGGAGACACTGGTATGGCATACAGGTGAGATATAAGGATACATCATCATGGAACGTGACCAACTTCAGAGTATTCTGCTGTCGAGAATGTCTCTGATGGGATATAGGTATAAGTATCTCTTAGACCTGAGATCGCCTCAGTGACTTGAAGCAACTCACTGTGCTTTGGTACTGGACTAACTGAATTTTTAATTCAGTGATGGAAGGCTTCTGGGCACAGTCAAGTACTTGCGAAGTCAGAGTGTGATCAAGATGGGATTGACCACTCCAAGGGTTGGAGAAGAATGAGTCGCTGTATTTCAATTTAGCAAAATCTTGACTAGGATAATCTATCAGATGGATTTGATATTTTGAAATACAATATGGACAACATAATCAGAGTTAATAGTTGAACTCTGAGGTATCCTATGAGCATTTTGGTCAAGGGGATGAATTATATGAAAACTATATCTGCATGGGTTCTAAGGATGTTGTTCTACACATTCGACCTATCCGACCATCGGGTACCATTACTAGATGGTCACTTTGATTGGTACAAAAATTTATTCTTATACTACTGGCTTAAATTCAGACCTATGAGGTCACACACATTAGAGTTCACGATCTGATCAGACGGTTGATCAATGATTAAGAATCGTTGTAGGGTTAAATAATCAATATGATTGACATTTAACCTAGTGCAAGTGTTATAGGAGAATCGATTAGCAATTTGATTGCTAATTAGCTTAATTTGATTAAGCCAATAGATTGAGATTAAGTCTAATTGAATATAATTTAATTAGATTTAGTTTGGGCTTGATTGGATCAAGTTCAATTGATTTATTGGATAAGCCAAGTGCAAGAAAAAACTAGTCCTAGTTCAATTAGGACTTGGATCAACCTAATTTTTAATTCAATTAAAAAATTAAATTAGATTTAAATTTAATTTAATCTGATTAAATTAGGTTCTTAATTGGGTTAAGACTTATTTTCATTAGGTTGATTTGATTTTGGTTTGATTTGGTTTGAGAAACCAAATTTGAACAAGTCATAGATTGAATCCTAGTAAGACTAGGATTCCACCTTGCACCACCTTAGCCCCCCACTCTCACTCTCTCTTGTTTTGTGTGACAAAACCTTCTCTTCCAAGCCTTCATGCATGCCCAAAGCTTTCCACTCTTTCACTCTTACATGGAATGTGGTTGTGGACCAAGTCAAAGTAGGAATTAGTTTAGATTTCAAATTTTATGAGATAGAATTTTAGGAAACCAAAACTCTTTCCTTATGGCACTGATTTTAATCAGATTTTTTTTGAGATTTTTATAGATTTTATAGAACATATTGTGCACCCTTTGCTGATGGTCCATGGTAGAAAAATAAAGAGGAGACACCCATGAGTTGGGCACCACTTGTCTTGCCCTGTTTGGATTTTTCTTGACTAGGTATTTGGCCTAGACAAGGATTCTTCATATCTCATTATTTAAGATAAATTTCTTCTTAAAATTTTTCATAGATTATAGAGAATTGAGAGACCTTTGGGGCATGTTAAAATCAAGGAGAAAGAGTGTTAGGACATGGAGATATAATAGACAAAAAACTAAGTATCTAGGTGAGAGCAAAGAAAAGAAGAAGAGGGTCTTCTTCTAGGATTGCTGAGTTCACCTCTTCCCTTCCTCCATCTATGAGTTTTCTGAGAGTGTCTCATATCTAAAACTCTTTTTTTTACTTTTTATCTTTGGAAGAATCTAAATCAAGAAGAAGGAGGCATCTGTTCGACCATCAAAGAAGGATTAGCGCAGTACTAGCATACTATACTGATTTCTTGGATCAGGACTTCTGATCGTGATTCGTGGGCTCATGTGGATGACTCCTAGAGATCAGACATGTGTGTGGCTTACAACATCATCCTCAAGTCTGAATCAGCAAAGTTAGAATGTCTAACTTGCAAGATAATAGATCTGATCTATTATATTTTACATACATTAGATGTAGTATAGAAACATGTTGATATGATCAACATGTAGTTCTTGCTCTTTATATTTTAATTTTTGATTTAATATCATGTAATAATCATGTAATAGAATCTTAGATCTAGAGATTCTTTAATTTTATAAGATAAATTTTGATTTATTTTTATCTTCCGCTGTCTGATCTTGAAAAAGTTTCAAGATCTAACCCTGAAATTCTAGATCTGGTTCCTTCAAATTAGACACCCTCTTTTGCAACTAAGAGACACCCCATATGAAAATCAAAGGCCCTCTAATTAATGGATATGTCCAAATTGATCAAATTAAAATGACGCCCCATAATAACTATCAAGGAGATTCAGAAGGGTCTTGCACCATTAATTTATATGATCCATAATCTTAAACACCCAATAATTGGAGTCTCATGAATCTTATTCATTAAGATTATTAACAAGTAATTAAGTTAAAATTATCTTATCAAATAAGTAATCCCAACGGAAAGAGGAATTGTCCAACCATGTGCTAGCAAGGTTACTATGAACCCAATGGGTTTCTCTAAACCCAATTGATACTTCATAAACTCAGTTACTTATTTCAGGCTTAATCCCTTTGTTATGTGATCCCATAGGTTCAATCTATCTGATAGTAAGATATATAATGATCTCTATCATTATATTATTGAAACTCTTTTCAATGGGTCAGAATAATTTTACTCTAACTCAGCAAGGAGTGTCGATCTGGAACAATCCTAGTGAGCTCTCACAATTCATCAGTGATACCTAGCAGTATGTAGTGGCAATCCAGTAGCACTGAAATGAACCTTTAGGTGCAATTAACGTGTGATTTAGTCCCTCTATCGTGAGTCTCGACTAGATGGCAGATCATGGATAAATCGTTAAACCTCAACATCAGTCATATGATAGATTGATTAGCTCAAGTCCAGTTGTAACTTCTATGAAAACTCTTTTCCATCAATTATACTACTGTGGCCACAGACTCTTGGACTTAGCCTCTCAAATCTCATAGAACTACTCCTCTTTATCAAGGTTGATAGATCCTATCTTGATGCACACCCCACTCCTACAATGGACTAACTGTCGCCAACATCCACTACAAGGGCTCATTGAGATCCATGTTTATGTATCAATCAAACTCCAGCAGCCTCACTGTGAGTAACAATACCATCTCAAGTCAAAGGATCCATCACATAACTACAGCATCGAGACAATCACTAACGATTGTATAGAAATTCAAGTGATCTCTCGTATGGTCATGCTCAATGCCAGTTATTCTCTAACAACCATCCGCACTTGTCGCTCTATATCTCTACACAGTAGACTAGAAACCCATCTTTCTTGAAGAAAATGATTTGTACACTAGTCTGTCCAGATCTATCATCGCTCTCATGATGATCTTATGATCGGGAGCCTTTAGAAATTAAATACATGTCTCTAATTCTCAACACTTTGAGAATATATATCGAAACTAATTTCATGGATGATTCAAGGACACATTACACTTGAATGAAAAAGAACTTGCCCCTTTTATTGATCATATCAATATATTAAGTACAAAATTATGCCCTAGATATATTACAATGTGTCTGCCATATTGACTTCTAAGACATACATCTAACAATCTCCTACTTGGACTAAAGCCAATTGGCCGCAAATCTAAGTCCTATCTTTTTAAGGTGGACTTCCATTTTTGGGTTGGCTTAACTGCTTAGTCAGCGGGTCTACCATATTTTTCGTGAAGTCTACTCTTCACACCTCGATATGAGGTAGTTGCGTATATCGGTGCTCTATGTGTTTGGATTTCTGATGAGATCTTGGCTCTTTAGCAAGGGCTATGATGCCATTGTCTTTGCAATACTGTGTCATGGCATGACATCCAGTTCTACAAGTAACGTTAAAATCAAAATTTATTCTACACATCTATAGCACACTCAGCCTCTATTGATCGATTACTCAGAACCCTTCTAGTAAATCGAACAAGAATACACCCTTGAATCACAACTCAGAATCATCTTCAAAGATCAAGAACAGATCCTTAGTCTTTCTTAAGTACTTAAGGATATTCTTCACAGCTATCCAATGCTCCTCATCTAGATTCGACTAATACCTGCTCATGACACTTACGACAAGGACAATATCAGGTTAAGTACATAGCATGGCATATATGAGGCTTCTTATTACTGAAGCATAAGAAATCCTACTCATGCATTGCACCTCCTCAAATGCTATCAAACACATCATCTTGGAGAGACTAATATCATGCCTAAGAGGTAAGAGACCTCTCTTGGAGTTTTCCATGCTGAACCTCTTCAGCACCATCTCTATGTATAGTTTTTATGTAAGCCAAGCATCCGTTTAGGTCTATCCCTATAGACTTTTATTCTAAAAATATAGGATGCTTTCCCTAGATTTTTTATGAGGAATTTCATGGACAACCAACTTTTGATCATGGTCAGCATGGAAATGTCTTCCCAAAAAGGAGAATATCATCCACATACAATATGAGGAAGGTAATTGCACTCCCACTAACTCTCTTGTATACACAAGGTTCCTCTTCATTTTTGATGAAATCAAATGATTTGATTACCTCATCAAAATGTTGGGTTTCGATGGCACAGCGGAAAGGTTAGGTGTTTAAAATTTTTATTCAAAACACCCAATGCATCGAAAGCCGTAATGCCCAGAAACTCTTGACTATAATAATCAAAGCATAATAAATATAAATTAGGATAAGAAAAGTACCTATAGTACTAATCTTAATTTTTACAAGGCATCCAAGTGTCCGCCCTCCAATGGTGATCCACACAAAAATTGAACCAAAGACAGTGCTCCTTCTTCACCTTGCTTCAAGAGTTCAGCCCCTAGAACTCGACTAGCCTCGTACCGATCAAATTTCTTCAAGAACCTGATCTCACTCTCTTAGAACCTCCTTTAGACTTCTAATTCTCCTTCTTTAGGACCCTTACAACCCTTGTTAGGATCAGATAAGGTTTTGTCTTAAATCCCAAAGCCTTGTCCTAAAACTAAGATAGGTTGTAAGAAAGAAAGGAGAGCAACAGGAGAGAAATTAGAAATCTCTCTTCAATTCCTTGGATACCCAGCACCCTGACCTATTTATAGCCACCAGAGAGATGCCAAAAGAGAGAGACATGCCTTATCCCAAAAGGCTTATCTTATCTGATTATCAGAGATAAGAGTTCCTTCAAGCAAAAGGACTCTTATCCATGATACATCGATTAGCACCCTGGTCTGCGTGCGTACAACCAAAGAAGGGATATTTTCATGTTCCATCTCAAATCAAAAAAATCCTCAAAAATCCACATAGATTGAAGATTTAATTTAAATTCTATAAAATCAAAAATAGTGATAAAATTCTCACAGAAGGATGCTATGCTTGCACCTCATCACGCAAGTGCTGATCACCACACGTACAGGCATCAGGACTGACTTATGGCATCTGTGTGGCTCCAGATAAGTCTGAAAAAATTTTAAAAAAATTATCAAAAATAGGTTATCAAATGTAGAATATTATCACAAAAAAATGTTCTAATCTGAAAGTATTTGGTAGAGAGAAAGACTCTCTAAATCATAGAGAGATGTGATGCTTCTACGCACGCACACGAGACATCCTTCTTTTTCTAATTTTTTCCCTTCCTCAAAAATTTCAGAAAAAATATATCTCATACTTTAAGATATGTACAGAGGATGGAGGGTGATGTGAGCTATGACACATAATTTTAATCCCATAAAACATAATATTTTTTTCTGCCCATGCCAATACTTGTACGCAGAACCTATTTTGCACCAAGAGTCCACCACAACTTGGACTCTTCATAATTGGAGTTAACATAGGATGTGGTGCCCCAATTTGAGCTACTTCCAGGTGATATGACCTGATCCAAATATTTATCAAATTGGGCTAGCTAATTAGCAAGGGATGGGACCAAATTGGTCTCCAAAAGAGCAAGGATTTCCATGTTGGGAATAGTATCCCAAAGCCAATCGTCAGCCTGTTGACGGTTGTACTCTTTTTTATATTTATACATGAATTATGAATTAATAAAAATTATTTTGATATTTTTCATCACAAAATATTTCATCTTCTAATGAACTCCTATGTTGTGGTGAAGTCCTTAGGACTATTTAGACTCGACAAAGGAGGATTTGTCGTTTAGTCCTTAAATCTGTTCGTGATCAAATGATACGTTGTTACCAAAGACGATAATATTTATCAAGCATAGGTCGTTGTGTGCCATATAGGTTGGTTGTCCTCTTAACCAATGAGTGTTGAGACACTAGTATGGCATACAGGTGAGATGTAAGGGTACATCTGCATAGAATGTGACCGACTTCGAAGCTATTTCTGCTGTCAAGATTTGCTCTGATGGAATATGGATATAAATATCCCTCCGACCTGAGACCGCCACGGTGACTTGCAAGCAACTCACTGCACTTAGGCACTGGACTACCTGAATTTTTAATTCAGTGAAGAAAGGCTGCTGGGTGTAGTCAAGTACTTGACTTGTCGGTGCATGTGTCAAGATGGGATTGACCACTCCAGTTTAAGAGCTGTGTATAGTCATATTTCAATTTAGCAAAATCTTGGCCAGGGTAGTCCTTGTGAGGAGTCACAGGACTATTTGAGTTGAGCACGATTTGGATGATCTGATTAGGGTTGACAGTTTAACCCTGAGTCATCCTAAACACAGGGGTCAAAAGGATGAATTATATTGTAACCATATTCATGTAGGTTCTGAGTGTTGCGATTGTGACTCTTCGACCTATCCGGACGTCGGGTATCATTGCTAGATGGTCACTTCGATTAGTACAGAAATTAGTTCCTATGCTACCGGCTTAGGTTCGAACCTGTGGGGTCACACACATTAGAGGTTCCTACCTGATCTGATGGCTGATGTAGAATCCTACATGTTTGGGACTCAGTGATCAAGAATCAGGATTCTCTAATCATGAGCTTCACACATTATGGGTACCGGGGTCAAGTGTCCCACTGGTTGGGACTTTTCGATCAGGGTTACATATCGATGAATTCTGATGCCCGATTACCCATCGAATTTGGACTCAGTATTTATGAGAAGTTTAATTAGTGATTTGATCACTAATTAACTCAATTTGATTAAATAATTATTTTTGGATCAAGTCCAATTGAATTGGATTCAGTTGGGTTTGACCCGATTAGGTTAAGAGTTGACCTAATCATCAAGATGGTTTGGTCCCTAATTTGATCAGGGGTTGGGCTTAATCAATTTCTAATTTGATTAGGATTTTATTGAGCTTAATTAAGCCTAATTTAGTTGGGTTTAAATTAATCTAATTGGACCTAACTTATTTGGTTCAATTAGGTTGGTTTACATAATTAAACCACCTTGACCCAATCTCCATGCACCACCTCACTTCCATTGCACCCATTTGAATTCATGAGAAGGAACTTCTCATGAATTATTTTTTCATGCCAAGCCCTCTCCACGTCCCACTTTAATGTGCCATTTGAATGGATAAGGATGATTGGTTGGCCATTCAAATTCAAAATAAAGTTTGAATTTGAATAGGCAATCAATCTTTGCACCTTATCCCTTTCTTTACGCCCCATTTATTACATGAGAAAAGATTTTTCATGAAATCACTCCATACATAATTTAAGCCACCCCTTACACCTTTAGTGGATAAGGGATGAGTTGGTGTCCATTTGAATTCAAAATTTGATTTGAATTCAAATGTGCAATTACTCATCTTTATCCATTCTTTTGGATAAGATGTTTGACGTTGTTATAAAAGGAGGTGAAGGGTGGGGCGTGCATGAAGAAGATTTTTGGAAAAAAATTTTGGGACATGAGAAGTCTTGTGCATGAGAAGGAAGTCCATATCCTTCCAAGAGAAAAAGAAAGAAAAGAAAGAAAAATGGGTGCAAGGTTTTCGGTGAGTTCTCTAGAGTTTTAGCCTGGGGTTCGGAAAGTGAGAAAGTGAGCTACGAGTGTCGTGAGCCCAGAAAATTTTAGGAAGATCTTCAACATCCTCTCAAGTATGTCTGTTGATGATTCGGAGCATCCAAAAAATCGATAGATATCGATCGAAGGAGTTTGATCAGCATCGACCGTCAAAAGGGCTCTACAATGAGCTAGCACTCGTGAGGAGTCGATCAGACTGGGAGCTTCGTGTGGACGATCCACAGAGGCCAGACACACTGTGTGGTTGCATCACGATGATCAAACTCTCCCGACGGTGATCAGATTGTGGCGATCTACTACCCGCACAAAGGTATTGTGTTCTGAACATATTACAGTAAAGTGTTTACTGTTCGAATTTAAATTTCAAATTTAAATGCATGCATGCTATATATCATATCTAGATCCTAGTGTAGGATAAATTTATATTAATTAATTAGATTAATTAATATTTTTCACTGTAAAATCATAATTTTGAAAAACTTTTAAAATTACCATTTTACCCCTGCACTGAATTTCATCACAAATGGTATCAGAGCGGGTTCTTAGATATGATATATATATATTTGCATACGTAGATTAAATTGTAATCTAAAAGTTTAAATTTGAAATTCAAAATTTAAAATTTGAATTTTGAAAGTTGTTCAAAATTCAAAATTCAAAAAAATTGAAATTCAAAATTTAAAATTTGAATTTTAAAATTTGAAATTCAAAATTCAAAAATTTAAAATTCAAAATTTGAAATTTAAAATTTGAAATTTGGGTGAAATTTCAAATTTGAAATTCAAAATTTAAAATTCAAAATTTGAAATTCAAAAATTTAAAATTTGAAATTTAAAATTTAAATTTTAAAATTGGTATATATAGATATACTTGATCCAAGTAGCAAGTAATAGAATTGGGTTGGTTGCCATGGCCGTCCGATCATAGGAGAAAAGTAGGGTTTAAAGGCCCTCTCCTCCCATTTGATGGGGTCTCCTATGGCGGTAGGGGTGCCGCTGCAATTATATCCCATGCAGATGAAGCAGCGAAAGGAATTAATTGTAAAGGTTCCATTGTGAAATTTATCATGAATGTGTTAGATTAGATCTAAAAGAATAGTCATGATTTATTTTGATTGAGTTATTTTCTGTTATGTAATTAGCAATAGGATTTCTATTTATGAAATGTGCTGATCTATTTGTGAAATGAGTCAACATATTTGATGAATAAAAAATAAAACCTTTCAAATTTAAAAATTATTTTTAAAATGCCAAACCCTGATCCATTAGCCCAAATACTTAATTAAAAGAATTAAGTGTTGTCTAGTAGGTCTAGAATTGTGAATTAAGACCTAAGACAATTGCATAAACTTGTGGGTCAATGGGTTAGATGGATTAGGTCCATAATTGGGTTGACCTAAGGTTAGCTTAAAGAAATGGATTAAATTAGAATAATTAATCAAATCTAATCAAAAGTTAAATTAGATTAGGTCAAGGATACTCTAGACTCAACTCCAATAGTTGTAGTTGAATGGATCCATGTCTTTAACTAGACCAAGATGGACTTAATTCATGGCTACGTAGTGGAACCCTATTTACTAAGTTGATCAAATTAAAACTAATGAACCGGTTGGTGTCTAAGGTAAGTTTGGCAGTTTGACCAGTGGTTTTTAAGTGGGAGCTACTCGCAGTGATTCGATCTCTGACAAGTTAATGGCTTATCCCCACCACTGATCTCACTTACCTGGCCAACCTGGTGAATTAGATTTTGATTAGATCACTTGATGATTAGGGCTCACCCATGTCATTAGGTAAATTTGTTTGACTTATTTAGGTACTCCTAATGCCAGCTTTAATTAAATCTTTTTTTAATCTGACTTGGTGAAGTCAGTGGGAGGATTGAAATTGGCTGGATATTTTTTTCTCATTTATCTTTTAATAAAATTCTCAAAAATTATTAGGTCCCTAAAAATGATTAAGTTATATTGATAACTAAGTCATAGCCTCTCATTAAGTGAGTGATAATGAGTCCATTAGTTTAATAATCATTGGAGGCCCAAAGGCCTGGTGCTTATTGACTAATGGAATTATCATTCATAATATGATAATTTGGTTTGAGTCTTTCTGATGGTGATCAGGTTGGCCGGCCAAAGTCGGGCCTGATCATTTATTGGTCCGAATCACCAAATCAAATCATGTTAATGGTTGGACCTAACCAGATCTTTTCAGTGGAGGCCAAAGCCTACTGATTAGGTTCTCAGGCAAAATCAATTACTAGAAGTTGTTTAGAGAAATAACTGGTTATGAACCTACCCATAGATGCACATGGGTTAACCAGCCAAAGTTGAGCTCGTGTGTAGTCTGTGTGGATTCTAGTACCCACTAAGGAATTAAAGTAATTCCTCAAATTGGAGGTTGAGGCTACCAGTTCGTAAAATACTGGGAGAAACTTTAGACTAAAGTCCAAGTCTTTAGTATTTATAATTTATATAATAATAGAGATCTTGTTTTCCTTTATGCAGCTATGGCCACTACCCTGTCCCTCCGGTCATTATTAGATAATGACAAGCTCATGGGACCAAATTTCGATAGCTGGTATCGAAAATTAAAAATCATCCTTGAGCATGAGAAGATCCTTTATGTAGTAACGGATCCGGCACCTGAGGAGCCAGCCCCGAATGTTAGAGGGACGGTCCAAGACACTTATCAGAAGTGGTTCAACGACCGCACCACCGTTCGGTGCATTATGCTGGCGGCAATGAATGATGAGTTCAGCTGCAGGTTCGAGAATGCCCAGCCACAAGAGATGCTTCAAATGTTGAACGACTCCTTTGGCATGCCTGACGACGTTGAAAGGCACAAAACTAGTTGTGCCATTTTCAATGCTCGGATGAGGGATGGAGCCTCAGTCACTGATCATGTACTGTACATGATCGAAATGATTGAGTGCCTAAGTAAACTGGGCTATCCCTTGCACGAGCAGCTCGGTAAGGATGCGATCCTTAATTCATTGCCCAAGTCCTTCCTCCTCTTCCTTACTCATTTTTGGATGACAAAGCCTGCAGTGAACTACCACGGCTTGTTGGGGTTCTTGCAAAACTTTGAGAAGGATCACCAGCTCCATAAGGAGTCGGTGAATGTTGTGGGAGGGTCTTCTTCTGGTCGTCGATCCTTTAAGAAAGAAAAGAAGAAGAATAAGAAGGTGCAGCTGCATACTGGGATGTCTGTACAGTGTCAGACCAAGAAGCGCAAGCCCGACCAGAGCCAGGCGGAGTGCTTCTTTTGCAAGAAGCAGGGGCACTGGAAGAGGAACTATCCTCTATACATTGCCTCTCTGGACCCGAACAGGCCGAAGAAGAAGCAAGGTACTTATATGAAAACACCTTGCAACTTTTCCATTTGTGATACTACTGCCTAGGTATTGGATACCGAAAGCCCTTATCATATTTGCAATTCGATGTAGGGTCTGCAGATCAGTAGGAGATTTGATGAAGGTGATAGATTTTTGAACGTTGGAGATGGAAGCAAAGTTTCAGTTCTAGCATTAGGAATCATGAACCTTGTAATCAATTCTCGAAATATAATTTTGAGTGAATGTCACTATTGTCTAAGCTTTTTATTAAATATTATTTCTGTAGGCCTTTTTCCCATGAACAGTTATCAATTTTTAATAAAAGGAAATGTTTGCAATATCATTTTAAATGGTGTTACAATGTTTGTTGGATAACTTAATAATAGAATTTATTTTCTATCACAACTTGTTAATGTGGTTCAAACCTCCGGTAAACACCCTAGAATAGATAATGTGTCAGAAGTCTACCTTTGGCACTGTAGGCTAGGTCATATCAATAAGAACAGGATAAACAGGTTGGCTCAAGAAGAAATTCTTGAAGTAGGTGATTGTGAATCATTTTCAACCTATGAATCCTGTCTTCTTGATAAAATGACCAAATCACCTTTTACTGGAAAAAGGTGAGCGAGCCAGCGAACTCTTAGGTCTGGTACATTCTGATGTATGTGGACCCATGAGCTCAAGTGCAAGGGTGGATATTTCTACTTCATAACCTTCACAGATGATCTATCGAGGTATGGGTATGTCTATTTAATGAAGCATAAATCGGAGTCGTTTGAAATGTTCAAACTATTCCAAAATGAGGTAGAAAAATAAACTGAAAAGTGTATTAAAACTCTTCGATCTGATCGAGGAGGTGAATACCTTTCCAATAATTTTCTGACATATCTTGGGGAGAATGGGATTCTCTCTCAGTGGACTTTTCCTGGAACACCACAACATAATGGTGTATCTGAAAGGAGGAATCGGACCTTGTTGGACATGGTTCGATCCATGATAGGGTTTGCTGGTCTGCCGATCTCTCTCTGGGGATATGCACTTGAATCGGCTTGTTACCTTCTAAATAGAGTTTCGAGTAAGTCTGTAACCAAAACGCTATATGAGATATGGGTAGGACGTAAGCCAGTACTCTCGCACCTTAGGGTTTGGGGGTGTCCGGCTTATGTTAAACGTTTAATTACGAACAAGCTTGGACCTAGGTTTGACAAGTGTAATTTTATAGGGTACCCAAAAGAGACCAAAGGGTATTACTTCTACCTAGCTGATGAGCAAAAAGTGTTTGTCAGCCTTAAGGCAATCTTTTTTTAAAAAGAAGTTCCTTGGTGAAGGGACTGTTGCCTCTAAGATCAAACTTGACGAAGTTCGGTAGGTGGAAAAACTGACATAAGTTGCTGAACCTGAATCGAATTTGGTTAGATCAGATCCGGAGCCCATTGTTCAAGCACCCTTAAGGCGATCTGGTAGAGTACCACGTCAACCAGACAGATACTATGGTTTCTTGGTCTGGGATGACGATCCTATCGAACTTGATGAAAATCATGAGGATCCGATCACCTACATGGATGCAATGCAGAGACACGACTCTGAGAAATAGCTAGAGGCCATGAAATCCAAAATGGAGTCCATGATGGTCAACGATGTGTGGACATTGGTTGACCCACCCGAAGGAGTAAAACCCATAGGGTGTAAGTGGGTCTTCAAGAGGAAGAGAGGCGCAGACGGAAAGGTAGAAACCTATAAAGCCCGTCTAGTTGCCAAGGGATATCGTCAACATTATGGTATAGACTATGACGAGATATTTTCTCCTGTGGCAATGCTCAAATCCATTCGGATTATGCTTGCAATAGCTGCCCATCTGGACTATGAAATCTGCCAGATGGATGTGAAGACAACTTTTCTAAATGGAGAGCTAGATGAAGAGGTGTATATGATACAACCTGAAGGATTCACATCCACAGATGAGTCTAAGGTGTGCAGGCTACAGAGGTCCATTTATGGACTTAAACAGGCATCCCAGAGTTGGAACATACATTTTGATAAGACGATCAAGACGTATGACTTCATTAAAAATGGAGAAGAACCATGCATTTATAAGTGGGCTAATGGTCCAGTAGTAGTATTTCTTATATTATATGTGGATGACATTCTCTTAATCGGGAATGATGTCCTTGCATTACAGGGAATAAAGATTTGGCTATCGTCACAGTTCTCCATGAAGGATCTGGGAGAAGCTTCCTACATTCTAGGGATGAAGATTTATAGGGATAGATCTAAAAGGTTGCTTGATTTATCTCAGTCCACGTACATTGATACTATATTGAAGAAGTCAGCATGGAGAATTTTAAGAAAGGCTATCTTCTGATAGGCCATGGAATTTCTCTCTCGAAGAGGGATTGTTCGACAACACCTCAAAAGAGAGAGCGTATGGGTAGGATTTCATATGCTTCGACAGTGGAATCTATCATGTACGCCATGACATATACACGACCAGAAGTGGCATACTCACTAGGGGTAGTGAGTAGATACCAATCTGATCCAGGGGAGAATCACTGGAAGGTTGTTAAAACCATCCTGAAGTATTTAAGAAATACTAAGGACCAGTGGCTTATTTATGGTGAATCGGACTTAAGACTTATAGGGTTTATAGACTCTAGTTTCCAGTTTGATCACGATGATAACAAAAGTGTGTCGGGATTTATTTTTACCCTTAATGGTGGGGCTATCTGCTGAAAAAGTTCCAAGCAGCACACAGTGGCTGATTCAGTTTGCGAGATGGAGTATGTCACCGCATCAGATGCTGCCAAAGAAGCGGTGTGGCTGAGAAAATTTATCATCGAGCTCAGAGTAGCACCCTCCCTTGTTGGTCCAGTTCTGCTCTACTGTGATAGCTCTGTAGCCATTGCTCAGGCGAAGAAACCAAAGGCACACCAGCGGACGAAGTATATTCTGTGTCACTACCATCTCATCCGAGAAATTGTGAATCGAGGTGACATCGATCTTCAGAAGATCGATGGGAAGGAGAACCTAGCTGACCCATTCACTAAAGCCATTGCGGTGAAGGAGTTCGACAATTACAAGTCGAAGATGGGTATTAGATACTGCACCGATTGGCTTTAGGCCAAGTAGGAGATTGTTGGGAATAGTATCCCAAAGCCAATCGTCGGTCTGTTGACGGTTGTGCTCTTTTTTGTATTGTACATGAATTATGAATTAATAAAAGTTATTTTGGTATTTTTCATCACAAAATGTTTCATCTTCTAATGAACTCCTATGTTGTGGTGAAGTCCTTAGGACTATTTAGACTCGACAAAGGAAGATTTGTCGTTTATTCCTTAAATCTGTTCGCGACCAAATGATACATTGTTATCAAGGATGATAATATTTATCAAGCATAGGTCATTGTGTGCCATATAGGTTGGTTGTCCTCTTAACCAATGAGTATTGAGACACTGGTATGGCATACAGGTGAGATGTAAGGGTACATCTGCACTGAACGTGACCGACTCTGGAGCTATTTCTGCTGTCAAGATTTGCTCCGATGAAATATGGTTATAAATATCCCTCCAACCTGAGACCACCACGATGACTTGCAAGCAACTCACTGCACTTAGGCACTGGACTACCTGAATTTTTAATTCAGTGACGGAAGGCTGCTGGGTGTAGTCAAGTACTTGACTTGTCGGTGTGTGTGTCAAGATGGGATTGATCACTCTAGTTTAGGAGCTGTGTACAGTCGTATTTTAATTTAGCAAAACCTTTGCCAGGGTAGTCCTTGTGAGGAGTCACAGGACTGTTTGAGTTGAGCACGATTCGGATGATCTGATCAGGGTTGACAGTTTAACCCTGAGTCATCCTAAACACAGGAGTCAAAAGGATGAATTATACAGTAACCATATTCATGTAGGTTCTGAGTGTTGCGATTGTGACTCTTCGACCTATCTGGATGTCGGGTACCATTGCTAGATGGTCACTTCGATTAGTATAGGAATTGGTTCCTGTGCTACGGACTTAGGTTCGAACCTGCGGGATCACACACATTAGAGGTTCCTATCTGATCTGATGGCTGATGTAGAATCCTACATGTTTGAGACTCAGTGATCGAGAATCAGGATTCTCTGATCACGAGTTTCACACATTATGGGTACTGGGGTCAAGAGTCCCACTGGTTGGGACTTTTCGATCAGGGTTACATATCGATGAATTCTGATGCCCGATTACCCATCGGATTTGGACTCAGTATTTATGAGAGGTTTAATTAATAATTTGATCACTAATTAACTTAATTTGATTGAGTAATTATTTTTGGATCAAGTCCAATTGAATTGGATTCAGTTGGGTTTGACCCGATTAGGTTAAGAGTTGACCTAATCGTCGAGATGGTTTGGTCCCTAATTTGATCAGGGGTTGGGCTTAATCAATTTCTGATTTGATTAGAATTTTATTGACCCTAATTAAGTCTAATTTAGTTGAATTTAAATTAGTCTAATTGGACCTAACTTATTTGGTTCAATTAGGTTGGTTTAAATAATTAAACCATTTTGACCCAATCTCCATGCGCCACCTCACTTCCATTGCACCCATTTGAATTCATGAGAAGGAACTTCTCATGAATTATTTCCTCATGCCAAGCCCTCTCCATGCCCCACTTTAATATGCCATTTGAATGGATAAGGATGATTGGTTGGCTATTCAAATTCAAAATAAAGTTTGAATTTGAATGGGCAATCAATCTTTGCACCTTATCCCTTTTTTTATGCCCCATTTATTACATGAGAAAAGGTTTCTCATGAAATCACTCTATGCACAATTTAAGCCACACCTCACGCCTTTGGTGGATAAGGGATGAGTTGGTGTCCATTTGAATTCAAAATTTATTTTGAATTCAAATGTGCAATTACTCATCTTTATCCTTTCTTTTGGATAAGACGTTTGACATTGTTATAAAAGGAGGTGAAGAGTGGGGCGTGCATGAAGAAGATTTTTGGAGAAAAATTCTGGGGCATGAGAAGTCTTGTGCATGAGAAGGAAGTCCATATCCTTCCAAGAGAAAAAGAAAGAAAAGAATGAAAAGTGGGTGCATGGTTTTCGTTGAATTCCCTAGAGTTTTAGCTTGGGGTTTGGGAAGTGAGAAAGTGAGCTATGAGTGTCGTGAGTCCACAAAATTTTAGAGAGATCTTCAACATCCTCTCAAGCACGTCTGTTGATGATCTAGAGTATCCAAAGAATCGACAGATATCGATCGAAGGAGTTCGATCAGCATCGGCCGTCAAAAGAGCTCTACAACGAGCTAGCACTCGTGAGGAGTCGATCAGACCGGGAGCTTCGTGTGGACGATCCACAGAGGTCAGGCACACTGTGTGACTGTATCACGATGATCAAACTCTCTCGATGGTGATCAGATTACGACGATCTACTATCCGCACAAAGGTATTGTGTTCTGAATACATTACAGTAAAGTGTTTACTGTTCGAATTTGAATTTCAAATTTAAATGCATACATGCTATATATCATATCTAGATCCTAGTGTAGGATAAATTTATATTAATTAATTAGATTAATTAATATTTTTTTACTATAAAATCATAATTTTAAAAAAGTTTTAAAATTATCATTTTACCCCTGCACTGAATTTCACCACATTTCACACGTGCTAGCATGCTTACCGAAACTCTGATTGAATCCAAAATTTCAATCAACCTTTTTTAAAAGAATCTTTGGTCAATTTCTATATGTGTGTGACCTATTGGGTTTCACATCTAGCCGACAGTAGGTCTAGATATAAGTTGATCAAATTTGATTAGATTTCAATCAAATCGATTTAGGTCCAATCGAGCTAACTTAAGTTCAATAATTAGAATTATTTCTAATTGATAATCAAATTAAACTTTTTAATTTGGTTAAAAATTTATAAGTCAAGATTGACATCTAGCAACGTATCATGACTACCCAGAAAATATAAAATTTGATAGAAATACCAAATCTACCCTTCAGTGATAAATTATCATGCAATTCAATCCTTCGATCATCCTTGCACCCTGAATATGTTCATGAGTATGGAATCATGTCAAACTCAAACACATATTCATATCGATTCTCAATTAACCAATAATGACTCCAATGAAGAAGCTTAGAAACTCTTTCTAATCCCTTCCTGCTTTTGATCAAAAGACTTTTCTAAGTCATCTAGGATTGAGAATACACAGGATGCAATCTCCTCTTACTAGGAGTGATCGATTCCATATTGACCTACTCACAACCTTCATACACACTCCACCATATCCAGAACACCCCGTACATATCTTAATGCCATGCCTGGGTATGAACCAAAATATGAGTTCATGTACACAAGATTCCATGATGGTTTCAGGTCTAAAGATCACTTACACAACTCCCACTTAGAGAACCATCTTTGATATGCAAATAAGACTTCCATTAGATATTCTCTTTCTTCGAGTCAATTTAGTGAACTCATTTCTCAAATGAGCACCATTAGTGTCTCACACAAGTGACTAGTGACATCTGCCACCCTCTCCATTGAGCATACATAGAATGTGCCAGTCTATCTGAAATATTGATTCCCAACTCAATGCTCCTACGATCAGAAATATTTAAGATTAGAATTTTAGGTCTCACTAGCATGACCTATTCATGTCTCCTAAAATCATTATCCTAATCTTTGGGGTTCATCATAATCTTAGACATATTAAGATGCAGCTAGTATGATGAATCAATATCTCAAATAATAAATATCGTTTCATGAGTTAGAAAATTTTAAAGAAAGTCCCATCGCAACACGCTTATGATTGGCTTATAGGGCACTCTTCTTTTAATCTCCCACTTACACTAAAGCCAATCACCTTTGTATCTCATACAATCAAGATGGTGATCATATAGCTGCTGTGGTTTGGCCTTAGTGAATGGGTCTGCTGTATTGTTCTTTCTGTCTACTCATTTAAGGACATCTTGTCTCTAACGAGATGGAAACGTTTGAGAAGGTGCTTGGATTTATAATGAGATCTAGATTCTTTATCTTGAATAATGGCCCCAGTGTTATCAAAAAAGAGTGACACCGGTCCTTCAATCTTAGGAACGACTATTAAATCCATGATGAGTTTCTTCATCCAGACAGCTTCCTTAATGGCTTCACTAGCAGCAATATATTCTGGCTCAGTAGTTGAGTCAGCTACTATCTGCTGTTTGAAACTCTTCCAACTTACTGCTCCATCAATTAGGATAAACACATACCCTGATATTGACTTGCTATCATCTACTTTCAATAATCCTTCCTTAGATCAGCCTGAAATCTACTAGCTTTGCCCAAAGCATAAGCTACATCAAGCTTGGTACATAGCATGGCATACATAATTGATCCCACAGCCAAAGTATAAGAGATTTCATTCATCCTTTTCCTCTCTTCTGGTGTCTTAAGACATATTTTTTTAAAGAGATGTATACCATAACTTACAGACAAGTAACCTTTCTTAATTGCCTCCATATTAATTCTCTTTAATATGAGGTCAATGTACTGTGACTGGGATAAGCCTAACATCCTTTTAGATCTATCTCTATAGATCTTTATATCCAGTATATAGGATGCTTTACCCAAGTCTTTCATAAAAAACTTATTCAATAGCTAAGTCTTGACCGATTGCATCATTGGGATATCATTCCCAATGAGCAGTATGTCACCGACATACAGAACCAAAAAGACAATAATACTCCCATTTGTCTTCTTATATACACATGGTTCATCCGTATTTTTGATAAAGTTAAACACTTTGACTGTCATATCAAATTGAATGTTCCAGCTCCTCAAAATCTGCTTCGATTCATAGATGGATCTCATTAGCCTGCATACTGATTTGCTCTCCCACTTTAGACAAATCCCTTTGGCTGAGTTATATAGATCTCTTCCTTTAGATTACTATTAAAAAAAATGGTCTTGACATCCATCTGTCAGATTTCATAATCGTAGTATGCCGCTATTACAAACAAAATTCGAACGGACTTGAGCATAGCCACTAGTGAGAAGGTTTCATCATAATCAATTCCTTGCCTTTGACTGAAACCCTTCGCCACTAACTTAGCTTTGTAGGTTTCTCTTTGGCTATCTACTCTGATCTTCCTTCTGAAGACCCACTTGCACCCTATTGGGGTCGCACCCTTAGGTGGGTGCATCAACCAAGGTCTACACTTGGTTGGTGTTCATCAAGTCCATCTTAGATTTCATAGCTTCCAACCATCTGTCTGAGTCTCTACTCATGACAGCTTCCGAATAGGTCAGTAGATCAACATCATAAATGATATTGATGGAATTGTCATTCTCAATGATAAAATTATATCTCAGAGATGCTTGATACACTTTATCTGACCTTTAGAGAAGAGGTGTGTATTGTGGATGTACCTTATCCTTGGGTACTTTTGATTGAGGATCTTCTTATGGTCCAACCATTGATATTTCTGGATCAGTTTATAGATCATAAACTTTCATAAATTCAATATTCCTCCCACTATCTCCTTCTGTTGCTCCTAGATTGATTTTGATGATTACAAAGCAGATTGAAGGGATACAAATAATTTTAAATTGAAAAAGTCCTTATGCTCTTCAAGGGCAAAATCATAATTTCACTAAAATCCTGTTTTGATGGTATCATTTGATAGAACAAATGATTTGTAAACTATTGGTGAAAATTTCATTGTATTTGGACTTATATTTTTGAAGTTATGAAGGTTTGAAGTGCATGAGTCAACTCATGGCACTGTGAGCTGATTGGCACGCAAAAAATTCCCATGGCACGCTGGATTTTTGACTTGGCACGACCTGTGAGTCGACTCATGAGTCGACCCACAAGGCATGAGTCGACTCATGAGTCGACCTCTGCTGATTTGAGCCGAAAAATCCAGAAATCAGACTGTCTGGTCTGTGCAACAGAAGTCGACTCATGAGTCGACTCCTGATGCATGAGTCGACTCATGAGTCGACCCCTGCAACGGAAAATGTCAGCAACGGCTATTTTTTTATCTATTTTAATTGCCATTTATGCTTCCTAAAATTGCTCTAACGACTCTTTATCTACCTAATTTCTCTTGCTTCTAATGTTACAAAATGCTTAAAATGGTGAAAGAAATTGCAGATTAAATAGTAGATCAAACGTGAAATCAAAAATGAGAAAAACAGAAGAGAGGATCCGAAATCTGCATGAAAAAGCTTGAGATCAATGAAAAATCCAAAAAGAAAAAGAGAGAGGATCCACAATACACTAGAGAGATTGTGAAAGAGTAAAGCAAGAGCTTTCAAGAAGAGGATCTTTACAAGCCTATTGTTCAACCTAGATCTAGAGATCTTTCAAAGCTTTCAAGAGATCTTCAATCAACAATCAACCTCTTCTCAAGCATTCAAGCGTTCATCCACCTTGAGAAAATCCGAAAAAGGGGTTCTTCATTTGAGTAAAGTTTTTATTGTTATATTTGCTCATTTAAGGAGCTGTTATTGTATTAATCTGTGCTCTAAATATTCCTACTCTTTGTGAGTTTTTGTTCTTATTTTTGGAGGATTTCCAAAACAAGGAAAGGTTGATCCGAACCTGAAATCGGAGTGTTTTGGGTTTACTTGTACCCGGGAAACAAGTGATCTAGCTTGGGATAGCTAGTGTCGGAGTTTCCGACGTTATGTATTCAGGTTGAATACAAGCAGAGTGGATTGAAATTCTCAAGTAGGATCTTGGGGAGTGGATGTAGGTGCAAGGTTGGCACCGAACCACTATAAATCCTTGTGTTTGTGGTGTGCTTTATCGCTTTATCTTATTTCTTTATTATATCCTTGCAATACTGCTTTAGGTAATTAATATTGAATTAAAATCTTTCTCTTATTCATCATTAGTAATCGGTTGGGCTTAAAATTTTTAGAAACCCAATTCACCCCCCCCCTCTTGGGTTGCATAGCTGGGCAACAAGTGGTATCAGAGCAGGTGCTCTAGCCCTTCTTTGATCTAACAATCAAAGAGCCAAAGATCTATGGCAACCCATGTCGGTACTTCTCTAGCCGAGGGGCAATCTACAAACCGACCTCCACTTTTCAATGGGTCTAATTACACCTATTGGAAAGCTCGGATGAAGATATTCATACAAGCACTCGACTATGATATGTGGAGTATCATAGTGAACGGTCCTCACACACCCACCAAGATGATAGATGGTGAGGAGTCAACCAAACCCGAAAAAGAATGGGATGAGGTTGACAAGAAATTGGCACAATTAAATGCCAAAGCCATGAATGTTCTTTATTGTGCACTAGATGCAAGTGAATTTAATCGCATTTCTACTTGTGCATCTGCTAAAGAAATATGGGATAGGTTAGAAGTAACCCATGAGAGAACAAATCAAGTAAAAGAGTCTAAAATAAACATGCTTGTACATAAATATGAATTGATCAAAATAGAGCATGATGAGTCCATAACTGCTATGTTTACTCGTTTTACTGATATAATCAATGGTTTAAAGAGTCTTGGCAAATCTTATACTAACAGTGAACTTGTAAGAAAGATTCTCAGGTCACTGCCAAGAACTTGGGAAGCCAAGGTGACTGCCATCCAAGAAGCAAAGGACTTGAACACTCTACCTCTAGAAGAGCTTCTTGGATCCTTGATGACTCATGAACTTAGCATGAAGCAACATCAAGAGGATGAAGTCAAAAAGAAAAGAACCATTGCCCTCAAATCCACAACTTCGCCTGATTATGAAACGGATGACTCTGAAGATGAAGAACAGGATGAAGAGATAGCTCTCATCACCCGGAAATTTAAGAAGTTTCTAAGAAAAAGGAAACAGGGGATGAGAAAGAAATTCACAAAAGAGGATCAAAGCAAAGAAAAGGAGAAAGATCAACCCCCTATATGCTACGAGTTCAAGAAGCCGGGATATTTCAGATCCGAATGTCCACAATTGAAGAAAGGTCCAAAGAAGTTCAAAAAGAAGGCAATGATGGCGACCTGGAGTGCGAGTGATGACTCAAGCTCCGACGAGGAAACCTCAACAGAACAAGCCAACCTGTGCCTGATGGCACACGAAAATGAGGTAACTTCTGAATCCACTAGTGAATTCACTTTTGAAGAATTGCATGAAGCTTTCTATGATTCAATTGATGAATTAAAGAAACTAGGAAAGAAAAATAAAGAACTGAAATTAGAAAATCAGTCCTTAGTTAAACAAGCTGAAAATCTTTCAGTTGAAAAATCCACCTTAATTCAAGAGAATCAAAACTTAAAGAATAAAATTAACAAGCTGAAACCTATAGTAGATAAGTTCACCTTAAGTTCAAACAAATTAAATATGATCCTTGATAATCAGAAAGCTATATATGATAAGGCTGGACTTGGGTATAAACCTCTGAAGAAACAAAAATTTCTAAAGGATATGTATGTAAATTATTCAAGTAACAAGTCTACAAATATTACTTGTTTCAAATGTGGTAGAATAGGACATAAATTATACACATGCCTCAAATCTACAAATACAACTATAAAGAAAATATGGGTTCCAAAAGGAACCATTTTGACTAACCCAAAAGGACCCAAGAAATCTTGGGTACCTAAGACAGAAACTTGACCTTTGCTTGCAGGTGTGTCTAGCATCCCAAGAAGGAAACAGGAAATGGTATCTTGACAGTGGATGCTCGAGACACATGACTGGTGATGAATCACAATTCATCACGCTTGATGCTAAGGATGGAGGGATGGTCACCTTTGGAGATAATGGCAAAGGAAAGATCATCGGGATAGGTAACATTGGTATCACTCCCTCCAAATACATTGAGAATATTTTATTAGTTAAAGGTTTAAAGCATAACTTACTTAGCATTAGTCAATTCTGTGATAAAGGGTATAAAGTAATTTTTGAATCATCTGTTTGCATTGTGACTAGTCCTATTAATGATGGCATTAAATTTATAGGACATAGGCATGACAATATTTATATGATAGATTTGAATGACTTAGCCAAATTAGACATGCAATGCCTAGTATCTTTGAATGCTAAAATAAATGAGACTAGTTGGCTGTGGCATCGTAGACTTGCACATATTAGCATGCATTCTCTTTCAAAATTAATTAAAAAGGATTTAGTTCTTGGTTTGCCAAAATTGAATTTTGAAAAGGATAGAATCTGTGATGCATGCCAATTAGGTAAACAAACTAGAGTTTCATTTAAATCCAAAAATACTGTTTCAACTTCTAGACCTTTAGAGCTCTTACATATGGACTTATTTGGACCAACTAGAACCACTAGTCTAGGAGGAAAACGATATGGATTTGTAATAATAGATGATTTCTCTCGTTTTACTTGGGTTTTCTTTTTAGCTCACAAAAATGAAACTTTTCATATTTTCACTAAATTTCATCGAAAAGTCTCTAATGAAAAAGGGTTTTCAATTCAAAATATTAGAAGTGATCATGGAACTGAATTTGAAAATCAAGATTTTGAAAATTTTTGTGATGAAAATGGAATTAGCCATAACTTCTCTGCTCCTAGGATACCTCAACAAAATGGGGTAGTTGAAAGGAAAAACAGAACTTTAGAAGAAATGGCCCGTACCATGCTTTGTGAAAGCAACCTTCCAAGATATTTTTGGGCGAAAGCAATTAACACAGCATGTTACATTTTAAATCGTGCTTTAATTAGACAATTTTTAAAGAAAACCCCCTATGAACTTTGGAAAGGAAGAAAACCAAATATTGCTTATTTTCATGTTTTTGGTTACCGATGTTTTGTATTAAATAATGGCAAAAAAAAACTTGGTAAATTTGATGCAAAATCAGATGAAGCAATCTTTCTAGGTTACTCCTCCACTAGTAAAGCATTTAGAGTTTTCAACAAAAGAACTTTAGTAGTTGAGGAGTCCATACATGTTGTTTTTGATGAATCTAACAATCTTCCTTCAAGGAAGAATGAGGGTGTTGATGATGCAGATCCACTAATAGAAGGTATGAAGGAGATCACTCTGAAAAATTCAGCAACTCCAGAAGACAAGGATCAAGAAGACAAACAAAATGAGAAAGGTGAAGAAATTCAAGAACAACCTCCAGGTACAAATGACTTACCCAAGGAATGGAGGTATGTTCACAACCACCCTAAGGAGTTAATAATTGGTGATCCTATGCATGGGGTAAAAACCCGTTCTTCACTTAGAGATGTACTTAATCATTGTGCATTTGTATCTCAACTTGAACCTAAAACTTTTGAAGAAGCTGAAAATGATCATAACTGGATTAATGCTATGCAAGAAGAACTTAATCAATTTGAAAGAAATAATGTTTGGACCTTAGTAAAAAGACCTAAAGATTATTCAATAATTGGTACAAAATGGGTCTTTAGAAACAAATTAGATGAGCATGGAAATGTAATTAGAAATAAAGCAAGACTGGTTGCTAAGGGATATAATCAAGAAGAAGGAATTGATTTTGATGAAACCTTTGCACCTGTTGCTAGATTAGAAGCTATTAGACTTCTACTTGCATATGCTTGCTTTATGAAATTTAAATTACTTCAAATGGATGTTAAAAGTGTATTTTAAAATGGATATATCTCTGAAGAAGTATATGTAGAACAACCCCCTGGATTTGAAAATCATGCTTTTCCTAATCATGTCTTTAGATTAAATAAAGCTTTATATGGATTAAAACAAGCACCTAGAGCATGGTATGAAAGGCTAAGCAAATTTTTACTAAATAATGGTTTTTCAAGAGGTAATGTAGATACAACTCTATTTATTAAAAGAAATCAAAATGATATGCTAATTATACAAATTTATGTTGATGACATAATTTTTGGGTCTACTAATGAATCCCTTTGTCAAGACTTTGCTAAGCTTATGCAGGGGAGTTCGAGATGAGCATGATGGGAGAACTCACCTTCTTCCTCGGACTCCAAATCAAACAATCAAAAGAGGGAATCTCCATCACCCAAAGCAAGTACACCAAGGAACTACTCAAAAGATTTGGAATGGAGAACTGCAAACCAATTGGCACACCAATGAGTCCCTCATGTAAGCTTGACAAGGATGATGAAGGTAAAAGCGTAGACTTAAAATACTATAGAGGTATGATTGGCTCATTATTATATCTAACTGCAAGTAGGCCTGATATCATGTTTAGTGTTTGCTTATGTGCTAGATATCAATCTAATCCTAAAGAATCTCATTTGAATGCTGTTAAAAGAATCCTTAGATACTTAAATGGTACTCAAACCCTAGGGTTATGGTACTCTAAGGACTCACAAATTGATTTATTAGGATATTCAGATGCTGATTTTGCTGGATGTAAATTAGATAGAAAAAGCACAAGTGGAACTTGCCAATTTCTTGGAGTTAACCTAATCTCATGGTTTAGCAAGAAACAAAATTCGATGGCACTGTCTACGGCTGAGGACGAATACATTGCAGCCGGAAGTTGTTGTGCTCAAATCTTGTGGATTAAGCAACAACTCGAAGATTTTGGAATCAAACTTAATGAAACACCAATAACATGTGATAATACAAGTGCCATAAATTTATCTAAAAATCCAATACAACACTCAAGATCCAAACATATTGAAATAAGACATCATTTCATAAGAGAACATGTTCAAAACAAAAACATAATTCTTGAATATGTTAGCACTGAAAATCAATTAGCTGATATCTTTACAAAGGCCCTTAGTGAGGATAGATTCTGTGAAATTAGGAGAAATCTAGGAATTCTAGATCCATATGCCTAAACTTCTCTTAATTGATATCAAATATTCTTAGAGCTCAATTTCCAACAACTATCCTGGTCCCAAAAGCTCAGATTTATCATTCTAAAAAAAAAAACTTATCATTGAGCAAAATTCCTTCTCCCAAAATTTTAAATTTTTCTGGAATTTATTCACATTTTTCCTGATTTTCTGAACTTCATGAGTCGACCCCCATGAGTCGACTCAATGGCAAACTTGTAAATCCCACAAACTTCCCACGGGCTCATTGTTTTTAAACGGGAACCCTGTTTGTGAGATGACTCATCTTCCCATCGTCCTTCTTCCAAAAGCCGTCCTCTCCAACTCTTTTTGCTCCAAAATCCAAGGATTAAATTCGAAGCAATTCTCCCTCCTCCTCTCCACCAAAAATCGTCACCTTAGAAAGGAACTTTTCATGCTTTCTCGCAGTGATTGGCGTGGTTGGAACGTGCCCTAGAACTTCATCGATCATTCAAAATCCACTTCTTTTCTCTACCAAAATCCTTCTTCACTCTCTTGTGATCCCTCCTCCACTCAATTCAAGTCTCCTTGCCTGCTACTATAGTGGATATGGCTCCAAAGATTAAACTTCCCCAAAGAAGGAAATCAATCCGTGAGCCTGAGGAAATTGTCTGAAAGAAAAGGCATGCTCAGTCTTCCAATGCTCCCACTCCACCTGCTCAAGGTCCCTCTCAATCCTCCATAAGCCCCAGTGTAAATCCTCTTTCTGATAGAAAAGTAGAAACTGGGAAAAATATAGATTTTCGGTTCTTTGAGAAAGAAGGCTTTACTTTTGCAAGTAAGATCAAAAATCAAGGATGGGAACTCTACTGCTCCCTTAAGGAAGTCACCTATGTTGATCTAGTTAGAGAGTTCTACCAGAACCTACTTTATGGAAACGGGTCTGTGACTTCAATAGTCAAGGGAATTGACATATGCTTGGATTCTAGAATATTGGGAGAAATACTTTAGTTGCCTAGTGAAGGATACTCATATATGGAACTCCCAATTAAAGAAGAAGGGATCAGAATTATCTTAGGAGAAGCTTTTTCAGGAAGTTTAAACAAATTGGAAGCAAAGCTATTGTCCATTAAGATGAGGGTCCTGCATCAGATTGTAACAAAACTCTTCTTTCCTAGGAGTGGTAGACATGACTTACTGTCTGGCAGAGATGTATGTGTCATGTTTCATGTCATCACTCAGACCCCCCTAAACCTCCCTGCACTTATGATAGAGGCCATGAGAGAAACTTTGAACAGATCCAAGGCACACTTGCCTTATGGTATGGCCCTTACTAGAGTATTTAGGAGGTTTGGAGTTAGCTGTGAAGGGGAGGCACCTACCAAGCTCTCACATGTGGACACTTTCAACCAACACAGCCTGCACCGAATGGGAATTACAAAGACTGTAGGTGGTTGGATCAAGGGCTCTTAAGAAAGAGCTGAGGAGAGAGTTGAGGAAAGAGCTGAAGACAGAACTGAAGGCAGAGTAGAAGAAGAAGGTCCATCTTCTCCTGTACATGACTTCAGGGCAGCTTCACCAGATACCCAGTTCATTCCTGATACTGAGGCTGGCCCTTCTGAGTTTACTAGGATGCCCACACCAGTGTATCAGCCAGAGAGCAGAGCACCTCATTCAGAGTTCAGACTGGCTGATGATCAGATCGAGCATATTTCACAGCGTGTGGCTTCTTTACTGTCTATCCAGTGGGGTAGTACTTCTTTTGCACCTGGAGCCACCTCTTCTGATCAGACCATTACTCCCCACATCTCCACTGTGTTTCAGATGATATCAGATCAGTCCGTCAGGATACAGCAGCTTGAGGACATAGTCTGGAGACTGACTGGCAGAGTTCTTGACTTGCAAGCGCAAGTCCTTGCATTGGCCCATCCCAAGCCACAGGAGTCAACCATTGAGGTCACAGACCTCACTGCAGAGGCTGGCAGGCTCAGAGGAGCTCTAGAAGGTGGATATGAATTGCTGAGGAAAGAGATTCGAGGATCGAGTGAGCATGCTACCACCCAGTTCACTGCTCTACTTCAATCTGTTTTCAGAGCACTGAACGTACTTGATTCTATCAGACTCACCCTTTCTGTTCAGTCTTTGGCCTCTCAGCGTTCTCAGCCACCCAGTTCATCTCGCTCTCCTGCTCGTGCTAGCACCTCCACTCGTGGCAGAGGCAAACGGGGTAGAGGACGCACTTCTGATCCATCATCTCCTCACCTTATATCTGATGACTCCGATCATTGACTTATCTTGATCTTTACTAGGTCCTAGGAGTTAGTATCTTGTTCTAGGATCTATACCTTGGGGCCATGTATTGAAAACTAGCTGGTTGAATTTTATTTTAAAGAACTATGTATTGAAACAATTATGTTTTTTAATGGAATCATCTTTTACTTATATTTCTACCTTTTGTAATGACATCGATCATATTTTGGTTATATATTCTCTTCTTGTTGAAATATTGGCTTCTCTTTGTTGTTGTTTGCTGTTGATAATTATTATATTAAGGGGGAGCAAACATCTTGCAAAACTCTAAAGGGGAAGAAATTAAAGAATGTTTCAGAAAAAGGAAGAGTTAACTATGGTTGATGATGTCAAAAAGGGGGAAAAATTAAACAAAAACAAAAAATTGAAATTAAACAAAAAGCAAAACCCTAAATTATGAGAAAAAGGGGGAGAAATTAAACAAAAAACAAAGATTGGAAGATTAAACCAAACTTGAGAAATTAAACAAAAATTGGAAGATTAAAAAAATATTGGGAAACAAATATTGGAGAAATTAAACAAAACTTTGAGAAATTTGGTATCGAAATTTGGTATCAGACAGAAATTAAAAAAAGCCATCCATCAAAAGCAAAATCATAAGTACAATGCAAATAAGTAATTTTTTATATACTTTGATATATTTCAAAATTCAAACTTGCTCTGATACATCTTTTGAAATTTTATTTACTTTGATACATCTTAAGAAATTTGATTTACTCTGATACACCCTAAAATTTCTTTTAACTTGCTCTAATACATGATAAAATTTGATCTGATACAGTGTGAAAGTTTCTCTGATATATTATAACATTTGCTCTGATACAGTGTTAAATTTTCTCTGATATATTATAACATTTACTCTGATACATTATAAAATCTTTTCTGATAACATTGTAAAAATTATTTTTCTTGCTCTGATACATTGCAAAATTTATTTATCTTCTCTTGCTCTGATATATCTTAAACTCAAAATGATCTAATACCCTTTTCAAATCTTTAAGAAAATGGACAAACTATTTTTGCATTTATATTACATGCCAAAAGAATCATACTCTTTTCAAGCATATACACCTATAATGGATTCTTTTGAAATTAATGCATAAACATAAATATTTTTGTTCAAGTGTTTTGTCATCATCAAAAAGGGGGAGATTGTTGCTCCTAGATTGATTTTAATGATTACAAAGCAGATTAAAGGGATACAAATAATTTTAAATTGAAAAAGTCCTTATGCTCTTCAAGGGCAAAATTGTAATTTCACTAAAATCCTGATTTGATGGTATCATTTGATAGAACAAATGATTTGTAAACTATTGGTGAAAATTTCATTGTATTTGGACTTATATTTTTGAAGTTATGAAGGTTTGAAGTGCATGAGTCAACTCATGGCACTGTGAGCTGATTGGCACGCAAAAAATTCCCATGGCACGCTGGATTTTTGACTTGGCACGACCTGTGAGTCGACTCATGAGTCGACCCACAAGGCATGAGTCGACTCATGAGTCGACCTCTGCTGATTTGAGCCAAAAAATCCAGAAATCAGACTGTCTGGTCTGTGCAACAGAAGTCGACTCATGAGTCGACTCCTGATGCATGAGTCGACTCATGAGTCGACCCCTGCGATGGAAAATATCAGCAACGGCTATTTTTTTGTCCATTTTAATTGCCATTTATGCTTCCTAAAATTGCTCTAACAGCTCTTTATCTACCTAAATTGTTTTCTCTTGCTTCTAATGTTACAAAATACTTAGAATGGTGAAAGAAATTGCAGATTAAATAGCAGATCAAACGTGAAATCAAAAACGAGAAAAACAGAAGAGAGGATCCGAAATCTGCACGAAAAAGTTTGAGATCAACGAAAAATCCAAAAAAAAAATGAGAGAGGATCCACAATATACCAGAGAGATTGTGAAAGAGTAAAGCAAGAGCTTTCAAGAAGAGGATCTTTACAAGCCTATTGTTCAACCTTGATCTAGAGATCTTTCAAAGCTTTCAAGAGATCTTCAATCAACAATCAACCTCTTCTCAAGCATTCAAGCGTTCATCCACCTTGAGAAAATCTGAAAAAGGGGTTCTTCATTTGAGTAAAGTTTTTATTATTATATTTGCTCATTTAAGGAGCTGTTATTGTATTAATCTGTGCTCTAAATATTCTTACTCTTTGTGAGTTTTTGTTCTTGTTTTTGGAGGATTTCCAAAACAAGGAAAGGTTGATCCGAACCTGAAATTGGAGTGTTTTGGGTTTACTTGTACCCGAAAAACAAGTGATCTAGCTTGGGATAGCTAGTGTCGGAGTTTCCAACGTTGTGTATTCAGGTTGAATACAAGCAGAGTGGATTGAAATTCCCAAGTAGGATCTTGGGGAGTGGATGTAGGTGCAAGGTTGGCACCGAACCACTATAAATCCTTGTGTTTGTGGTGTGCTTTATTGCTTTATCTTATTTCTTTATTATATCCTTGCAATACTGCTTTAGGTAATTAATATTGAATTAAAATCTTTCTCTTATTCATCATTAGTAATCGGTTGGGCTTAAAATTTTTAGAAACCCAATTCACCCCCCCCTCTTGGGTTGCATAGCTGGGCAACACCTTCTTAGATAAATTCATATTTCAAGAAAGTGGCGTGTCTACTAACAAACATCTTTTGTTCAGTAGGATGGTTGAAATAGTATCCATTAATTTTCTTAAGATACTCTACAAACCTACACTTGTCTGATCTAGCACTAAGCTTATGTCTAAAAAATATTTTTAACAGAAGTAGGACAGTCCAAAATCTTAAGATGTTTAAGATTAGGTTTCCTTCCATTTCATATCTCAAATGGAGTGCTTGCAACAGACTTTGAAGGCATTCTGTTTAATATATATATGGTAGTCTTTAAGGCATTATCCCTAGAAAGATATTGGGAGATCGATGAAGCATATCATAGACCGCATCATGTCCATTAAAGTACAATTCCTTCTTTCTGCTACACCATTTAACTGAGATGTATAAAGAGGAGTCCATTCAGAGAGAATACCTTTACTTTTAAGATGATCAAGAAATTCACTAGATAAGTACTCTCCTCTTCGATCAGATCAAAGAATTTTGATATTTTTTTAGTTTATTTCTCGACCATACCTTGATACTCCTTAAACTTATCAAAAGCTTCAAATTTATGTTTCATAAGATACACATATCCGAACCTAAATAAATCGTCTGTAAAGATAATAAAATAGGAGTATCTTCTTCTAGCCTGAGTTATTATCAATCCATATACATCTATATATACTAGAGCTAACAACTCACCTGTCCTCTCTCCATATCCAGAAAATAGAGTCCTCGTCATCTTACCCATGAGACAAGATTTATAAGTTCCCAATGATTCATAATCATTTGGGTCAAAGAATTCTTCTTTGTATAACTTGTTTATCCTTGACTCACTAATATGATCAAGGTGACAAGGTCAGAGATATGTCACATTCACATTTTCTCTCTTTCTTTTCATATTTCTTTCAATATGAAAAATATTTTTATTGAGTGCAAGAATTAAAAGATTGTTATCAATATAACCACTGCTATAAAATTTATTAGAAAAAAAAATGGAGTATCCATTTTTCATTAACTTTATTTCATAACCTTGTTTTAATAACAAAGATATAGAAATAATATTTTTAATGACCTTTGGCATGTAATAATAGTCTTTTAATTCTAAAATTTTATTCGAAGGTAAATCAAGCATACAGGTTCCCATAGCCTCTGCACTAATGGACTCTCCACTTACACCATAAAGCTCAAGGTTACCTCTTTTCAGATCTTTGATATTCTGTAGTTGCAGTAACGAACTACAAAAGTATGATCCACTGATGGTATTCAATACCCAAATATTAGAGTCTGAATCACTCAATAAAAAATAGGTCTATATCATATACACACCTTTTGGTGTTACACTTGCACCCTACTTCAATCTTACAAGATTATTCTTACAATTATACTCTTAATTTTCAAATTTACCATAAATAATATCCATATGGATATCTTTACCTTCTCATTATTACTGACCAAATTAGGGTCAGAAATATCTAGAATATCGAAGTTCTTTTCTGATATAAACCTAATTTATAAGTTCTTCAATCAATCCACATAGTTGTATCGGTCAATATAATTTTATTTATGGTATCATGGGGTGAAAATAAAGAAGCTATAATGTAGATTTAAATCTATATAAAATAATAGTATAAGCAGACCACTCATGTTTGACATGCATAACTAGATGAGGATTTTTAAAACTAGTTATGTCTCCCACTATTTTATCAGATACCATAGCCCTCTCCTATAGTAAACCAGATATATTTTATATTTATCTTAGTGGGATTGAGACCCTAATTCTTCATAATGATCTTATATTAATACAACAATTCATAGGCTGGAAACTCTTTCCAATTATATCTCATGCAATTCTCAATATTTTATCTTGGCCTCTAAAATATTATTAGTCTTGTGTTAACACAACAAGCTATAATATTTTAGTTAAGTAAGACCCTTCATTTCAATACAATCAAAATCGAATATAACTGCCCTTGTGTTAGCACAACAAAGCAGTATATTTAAAATTATCGTAAGCATATTTTATGCACCAGGATTATGTTATATCAAACCTCATGACAAGCCTTGTGGTAACATAACAAACTAGCCATAGTTCATGATGTAACATTAACCTAGCATGAAAGAAGGTCCTTAGTAGTGTTTAAAACACTAAGCTACCTTCATTCAAGATTTAAACAAATCCAATTAGTCAGAAAAGTGTTAAGTTTGGTGGGGGTCCCCCTATTTCTTTTCTTAGACACCAATAAAATTGACCAGATCAGCAACGGAACCAATTAAATAACCACCGCACTTGAAATACTCCTTAGACACCAATTGATTAATCGATTCAAGAAAATAGGTCAGCTTCTTGTTTACAACACTACGACTTAATATAATTTTTATGAGGGCTTTAATGGTCTCAAACACATCCTAATTCAATCAGTTACAATGATGCACTATAGTAGTTGTATCTTAATAATCATAACAACTAATTATGGCATCTTATCATATCTCTAAGATATAGAAGTAGAATCATATAATATGATTATAATTAAACATCTCAAGCATATCATATATGTATGAAGTTTTAATAATATACATGAATATAAAACTATTTTTTTGTGGTTCTTCTTTTTGAAACATCACAGTGGCACCCCTACACGCCATAAGAGTACCCTATTGAATAGGAAGAGAGGGTCTCTGAACCCTACTTGCTCTTATGATCGGATGGTCTGGTGATGAACTCCAATTAATGTACTAAGCTACTAAAAAAATTTTACACATACATCATGCATTTTATATTTAAAACATATCTCTAAGACATGATAGGGTTTGGATTTTCAATCGGGTTCAACCCTTGACCCGACTTGAACCAAACCAAAAATTCATGCTTGATCACAATCAAGATAATAATTTAATCTTTAATTACATAAATCAAGATAGGCTTTGATACCACTGCTGGATTTCGGTGGCACAGCGGAAGGGTTAGGTGTTTAAAATTTTCATTCAAAACACCCAATGCATCGGAAGCCCTAATGCCTAGAAACTCTTGACTATAATAATCAAAGCATAATAAATATAAATTAGGATAAGAAGAATACTTATAGTGCTAATCCTAATTTTCATAAGGTGTCCAAGTGTCTGCCCTTCAATGGTGATCCACATAAAAATTGAACCAAAGACAGTGCTCCTTCTTCACCTTGCTTCAAGAGTTCTAGCCCCTAGAACTCGACTAGCCTTGTACCGGTCAAGTTTCTTCAAGAACCTGACCTCATCCTCTTAAAACCTCCTCTGAACTTCTAATTCTTCTTCTTTGAGACCCTTATAATTCTTGTTAGGACCAGATAAGGTTTTGTCTTAAATCCCAAAGCCTTGTCCTAAAACTAAGATAGGTTGTAAGAAAGAAAGGAGAGCAACAGGAGAGAAATTGAAAACCCCTCTTCGATTCCTCAAATACCCAGCACCCCAGCCTATTTATAGCCACCAGAGAGATGCCAAAAGAGAGGGACATGCCTTATCCCAAAAGGCTTATCTGATCTGATTATCAGAGATAAGAGTTCCTTCAAGCAGAAGGACTCTTATCCATGATACGTCAATCAGCACCCTAGTCTGTGCGCATGCAACCAAAGAAGGGATGTTTTCACATCCCTTCTCAAATTAGAAAAATCCTCAAAAATTCACATGGATTGAGGATTTAATTTAGATTCCAAAAAATTAAAAATAGTGATAAAATTCTCATGAAAAGATGCTATTCTTGCACCTCTTCATGCAAGTGCTGATCACTATGCATGTAGGCATCAGGACCGACTTATGGCATCCGTGTGGCATCCAGATAAATCAGGAAAAATTCCAAAAAAATTATCAAAAATAGATTATAAAATGTAAAATATTATCACCAAAAATTGTTTCAATCTAAAAGCATTTGATAGGGAGAAGGACTCTCTAAATCATGGAGAGATGCGATGCTTCTGTGCATGCACGCGAGACATCCTTCTTTTTCCAATTTTTTCTCTTCCTCAAAAATTCTAAAAAATATATATCTTATACTTTGAGATATGTAGTAGAGGATGGAGAATAATGTGAGCTATCACATAATTTTAATCCCACAAAAAATAATATTTTTTTCTGCCCACGCCAACACTTGTACGCAGAACCTGTTTTGCACCAAGAGTCCACCACAACTTGGACTCTTCATAATTGGTGTTAACATGGGATGTGGTGCCCCAATTTGGGCTGCTTCTAGGTGATATAACCTGACCCAAATGTTTACCAAATTGAGCTAGCTAATTAGCAAGGGATGGGACCAAATTGGTCTCCAAAGGAGCAAGGGTTTCCACATGTGCTAGCATGCTTATCGGAACCCCGATTGAATCCAAAATTCCAATCAACCTTTTTCAAAAGGATCCTTAGCCAATTTCTATATGTGTGTGACCCATTGAATTTCACATCTAGCTGGCAGTAGGTCTGGATATAAGTTGACCAAATTTGATTAGATTTTAATCTAATCGATTTAGGTCCAATCGAGCTAACCCAAGTTCAATAATTAGAATCATTTCTAATTGGCAATCGAATTAAACTCTTTAATTCGGTCAAAAATTTATAAGTCAAGATTAACATCTAACAACGTATCATGACTACCCAAGAAATATAAAATTTGATAGAAATACCAAATCTACCCTTCAGTGATAAATTACGATGCAATTCAATCCTTCGATCATCCTTGCACCCTGAATATGTTCATGAGTATGGAATCATGTCAAACTCAAACACATATTCATATCGATTCTCAATTAACCAGTAATGACTCCAATGAAGAAGCTTAGAAGCTCTTTCTAATCTCCTTCCTGCTTTTGGCCAAAAGACTTTTCTGAGTCATCTAGGATTGAGAATACACAGGATGCGATCTCCGCTTACTAGGAGTGATCGATTCCATATTGACCTACTCACAACCTTCATACACACTTGTTGCCCAGCTATGCAACCCAAGAGGGGGGGGTGAATTGGGCTTCTAAAAATTTTAAGCCCAACTTATTACTTATGAAAGGTATTTGTTAATAGCTTGATGAATGAGAATAAACACTTTAAATCACGATTAATTTCCTAAAGCAAGAATGCAAGGATATAATAAAGAAATAAAGAGAAGCGATAAAGCACACCACAAACACAAAGATTTATAGTGGTTCGGTGCTAACCTTGCACCTACATCCACTCCCCAAGATCCTACTTGGGAATTTCAATCCACTATCCTTTGTATTCAACCCGAATACAAAATGTCGGAAACTCCGACACTAGCTATCCCAAGCTAGATCACTTATTTTTCGGGTACAAGTAAACCCAAAATACTCCAATTTCAGGTTCGGATCAACCTTTCCTTGTTTTGGAAATCCTCCAAAAATAAGAACAAAAACTCACAAAGAGTAAGAATATTTAGAGCACAGATTAATACAATAACAGCTCCTTAAATGAGCAAATATAACAATAAAAACTTTACTCAAATGATGAACCCCTTTTCGGATTTTCTCAAAGTGGAAGAACGCTTGAATGCTTGAGAAGAGGTTGATTGTTGATTGAAGATCTCTTGAAAGCTTTGAACAATCTCTAGATCAAGGTTGAAAACAATAGGCTTGAAAGATTCTCTCCTTGAAAGCTCTTGCTTTTCTCTTTCACAATCTCTCTGGTATTTTGTGGATCCTCTCTCTTTTTCTTTTTGGATTTTTCGTTGATCTCAAGCTTTTTCGTGCAGATTTCGGATCCTCTCTTCTCCATTTATTCTCACGTTTGATCTCTATTTAATCTGCAATTCTTTTCATCATTTTAAGCATTTTGTAGCATTAGAAGCAAGAGAAAACAATTTAGGCAGATAAAGAGCCGTTAGAGCAATTTTAGGAAGCATAAAAGACAATTAAAATGGGCAAAAAAATAGCCGTTGCTGATATTTTCCATCGCAGGGGTCGACTCATGAGTCGACTCATGAGTCGACTTCTGTTGCAACAGCCCAGACAGTCTGATTTCTGGATTTTTCGGCTCAAATCAGCAGAGGTCGACTCATGAGTCGACTCATGCCTTGTGGGTCGACTCATGAGTCGACTCACAGGTCATGCTAAGTCAAAAATCCAGTGTGCCATGGGAATTTTTTGCGTGCCAATCAGCTCACAGTGCCATGAGTTGACTCATGAGTCGACTCATGCACTTCAAACCTTCATAACTTCAAAAATATAAGTCCAAATACAATGAAATTTTCACCAATAGTTTACAAATCATTTGTTCTATCAAATGATACCATCAAATCAGGATTTTAGTGAAATTATGATTTTGCCCTTGAAGAGCATAAGGACTTTTTTAATTTAAAATTATTTGTATCCCTTCAATCTGTTTTGTAATCATCAAAATCAATCTAGGAGCAACAATCTCCCCCTTTTTGATGATGACAAAATATTTGAAAAAAAATATTTATGTTAATGCATTAATTTTAAAAGAATCCATTATAGGTGTATATGCTTGAAAAGAGTATGATTCTTTTGGCATGTAATATAAATGCAAAAATAGTTTGTCCATTTTCTTAAAAATTTGAAAAGGGTATTAGATCATTTTGAGTTTAAGATATATCAGAGCAAGAGAAGATAAATAAATTTTGCAATGTATCAGAGCAAGAAAAATAATTTTTACAATGTTATCAGAAAAGATTTTACAATGTATCAGAGAAAATTTCACACTGTATCAGAGCAAATTTATAATGTATCAGAGTAAATGTTATAATATATCAGAGAAACTTTCACACTGTATCAGAGCAAATTTTATAATGTATCAGAGAAAATTTAACACTGTATCAGAGCAAATGTTATAATATATCAGAGAAACCTTTCACACTGTATCAGATCAAATTTTATCGTGTATCAGAGCAAGTTAAAAGAAATTTTAGGGTGTATCAGAGTAAATCAAATTTCTTAAGATGTATCAAGGTAAATTTCAAAAGATATATCAGAGCAAATTTGAATTTTGAAATATATCAGAGCATATATAAAAAAAATTACTTATTTGCATTGTACTTATGATTTTGCTTTTGATGGATGACTTTTTGTTTAATTTCTGTCTGATATCAAATTTCGATACCAAATTTCTCAAAGTTTTATTTAATTTCTCCAATATTTGTTTTAATTTTTCCCGTTTGGTTTAATCTTCCAATCTTTGTTTTTGTTTAATTTCTCCCCCTTTTTCTCATAATTTAGGGTTTTGCTTTTTGTTTAATTTCAATTTTTGTTTTTGTTTAATTTCTTCCCCTTTTGGACATCATCAACCATAGTTAGCTCTTCCTTTTTCTGAAACATTCTTTAATTTCTTCTCCTTTAGAGTTTTGCAAGATGTTTGCTCCCCCTTAATATAGCAATTATCAACAGCAAACAACAACAAAGAGAAGACAATTTTTCCACAAGAAGAATATATATATAACCAAAATATGATCGATGTCATTACAAAAGGTAGAAATATAAGTAAAGATGATTCCATTAAAATCATAATTGTTTCAATACATAGTTCTTTAAAATAAAATTCAACCA
>NC_025998.2:50636486-50660888 GCF_000442705.2 Elaeis guineensis
GAAGAAAGAAGGTAGATGGAGACAGACCTTACAGATCTGTCCTGCTGCAGCCTTTCCTGTAGATCTGTTGATGGAGATCTCATCTGTGCCTCAAATGACCTCAGATCTACCCCAAATCTAAGAGGGACTTGTACCAACCTCTTCACAAGAGATTTTAGATCCTGGACCTGATGTTTGGGTGGCTGCAAGAGAGGGAGAGAGATCTGGTTGGTGGCACAAAGGGGGAGGGGCGTAGCGCCTCCCCTGCTTAACTTTCCTTTTATGGACCTGGCGGCAAGAAACCCTAGGGTTTCTTGCTCCTAGGGCATGGAGAAGAGCTTGAGAGAGAGGGAGAAGAGAGAGTTTTCGTATTCCTTGGCTTGATCAAACCTATACAAGTACATGTATATATAAACACAGGGTCAAGTGACCCAAGCCCAAAACTCCCTTGACCAACTCTATGGGAGATTAGGTTAACGCAAGCCCATGTACACCCATGACTCGACCTAATCTCACCTATCCTGGGCCCAGACCTGGCCCATAAAGAGTTGGTCCCTTGAGGCCCACATAACCTAGACCTCAAGAACCCGAAAGGCCCACAGCCTTTCAACCTAGGGCCCAACTAGCCCTAGAGCCTCCATGAAGCCCTCATGAATGATGGACCTTGGCCTTAGCCTTGGTCCCCTGGGCCTTGGGCACACCACCTGGATCACAATAATCTCCACCTTGGTGTCCCAAGGTCTCAACCAGCTCCACTCTGTCCATCAGCCGAATCAGCTCAACACATCTCTGAAAGCTGTCTTGTGGAAGTACCTTCGTAAGTGCATCAGCTGGGTTCTCCTTGGTGTGTACCTTTACCAGCTCCACCTCGCCATCCTCCATAAGCTCTCTGATCCGATGATATCGAATATCGATGTGCTTGTCCTTGCATGATAGACTGAGTTCTGTACTAATAGAAGTGCACTCTGGCTGTCATAGTGAACTCTAATGGCCTCCTGAGTAAGGCCCATCTCCGTCAACAAATCTTTCAGCCAAATTGCCTCCTTAGCTGCTTCTGTCAGCCTGATATATTCTACCTCTGTAGTGGATAGGGCCGTGATAGGCTGCAGACTCGATCTCCAAGAAATAGGACCTCCATATAGGCTAAAGATGAAGCCTGTCGTAGACCTCTGGGTATCCACATCTCCATCAAAGTCTGCATCTACATAACCATCAATCAGCCCCTGAGCCTCCCTGGACATGTCAGAGTATCCCACTGCACCTCCTCGCTGTCCGTAGCAGATGCCAACTCCAACTGAACCCACCAGGTATCTGAATATCCACTTCAGAGCTCTCCAGTGCTCCCTGCCAGGCTGCGCCATGAACCTGCTAACCTGACTCACTGCATGAGCGATGTCTGGCCTACAACAGACCATCGCATACATCAAGCTCCCAACTCCTGAAGCATAAGGAGGTGTCTCCATCTCCTGAGCCTCCACCTCAGTCTGTGGCGCCATGGTCTTCGAGAGTCTGAAGTGACCGACAAGTGGCAGCTCCACCGACTTTGCTCCCTTCATCCCGAACCTCTCTAAGACCTTCTGTATGTAGCCCCCCTGAGATAGATGCAGCACCCTCCGGGCTTGATCTCTAAAAATCTCCATGCCTAGGATCTTCCTTGCAGGGCCCAAATCCTTCATCTCAAACTCCCGAGATAAGGATGCCTTCAGATCCTGCACAACCTTCCTACTCTTGCATGCTATAAGCACGTCATCCACATACAAGAGTAGAACCATCCTCAAGAGACTGAACATAAATACAGAGATCAAACTCATACCTGAAAAGTCCAATGCTGCGCACATAGGAGTCGAACCGCTTGTACCATTGTCTCGACGACTGCTTCAGCCCATACAGCGACTTCTGCAACAAACAAACCTTTTCCTCTGATCCTGGATCCCTGAAATCGGGTGGCTGCTCCATGTAAATCTTCTCCTCCAAATGCCCATGGAGGAACGCCGTCTTGACATCCATCTGCTCCAGCTCTAAATCCTGAGCTGCTACAATGCTCAGCAACACTCTGATGGAAGTATGTTTGACGACGGGAGAGAAGATCTCGCTGAAGTCGATGCCTTCCTTCTGGGAGTATCCCTTGGCCACTAACCTCACCTTGAATCTGATACCTCCCTGCTCTAAAGGCCCTTCCTTGCGACTGTAGACCCATTTGCAGCCAATGGGCCTCTTCCCCTGTGGCAACTGCACCAATCGCCATGTCTGGTTCTGGTGGAGAGACTGCATCTCCTCGGACATCGCCTGGACCCATCGCTCTCTATCCTGGCTCTCAATAGCCTCCTGATACATATATGGGTCTCCATTCACTATCACTAGGGCATATGACAGCATCTCCTCGAAGCCATATCGGTTCGATTGCCTGATGGTCCTCTTGGGCTTGTGTAGGGCAACACCGATATTAGTCCTCGATCCAGCTCGCTCCTGTTGGACCTCTCCATCTCGATCATCCATCTGAGTCCTCTCCACCTATGGAGACACCTTAGGTAGGTTCTTCACTTGAATGTCATGTCCTCCCATAGTACCTGCAAGAGGCAAAATCAAAGAGGTAAGCTGTCCAGCAGCACCCTGCTGGACCTGCTCCTGTTGCTCCTTCATGCCTGCTCTCCTATGTAGGACTGACTTTTCATCAAAAGTCACATCCCGACTAATGATGACCTTCTTTTCCAAGGGATCCCATAGCCTGTATCCCTTAACTCCTCGTGGATAGCCTAGAAACACCATCTTGCGTGATCTGACGTCTAGCTTGCTCCGCTCACCAGCTCCAATGTGCACATAGGCCGTGCACCCAAATACCCGTAGATGGCCTAGCCCAACTGTCCTCCCAGACCACACCTCCTCTGGAAGCCTGCCATCCAACCTGGTGTGATGTGATCGATTGACCAAGTAACCTGCTGCGTCAACTGTGTCAACCCAGAACTCCTTTGGAAGCCCTGCCTACAGTCTCATGCATTGTGCCTTTTTCAGAAGTGTTCTGTTCATCCTCTCGACCACTCCATTCTTCTGTGGAGTCCCCTTAACTAAGAAGTGTCTCCTGATCCCACACTCCTCACAGTAATCATGGAACTCTCTGCTGGTGTACTCCCCGCCATTGTCTGACCTCAGACACTTCACGCTCCTCCCCTGCTCCTTCTCCACCTCAGCTCTCCAGATCTTGAACTTGGTGAAGACCTCTGACTTCTCTCTCATGAAGTAAATCCAGAATTTTCTTGAGAAATCATCAATCAGGATCATGAAGTATCTGACCCCATTCCTAGCCAAAACTGGGGCTGGTCCCCACACATCTGTGTGTACTAACTCCAGAGGGGCTGCACTGCGGGCTATACTGATGTTGAACTGAACTCTCCTCTGCTTTCCCATCTGGCAAGGCTCACAGATCTCCCCTGTAGCACCATCCTCTAGATCAAAGATGAGTCCCCTCCTGCTCAACTCCCTCAGCCCCGTGTCACCCATGTGGCCTAGGCGGTAGTGCCACATCCTGTAAGCCCCCTGCTGGTCCTGTGCTGCAGCTGCTGCATCAGACTCTCCAATCACCACAGATCCCTCCATGCGATAGAGGTTATTATCCAACCTCCTGCCTCTTATCACTACCATAGCTCCATTGGAGATGTTCAGTACTCCGCTTCTAGCCCTACTGCTGAAGCTGTATCCACTGCGCTCCAAGTAGCCTAGTGACACCAGATTCTTTTCCAACTCCGGGATGTGCTTTACATTTGTCAATGTCCTCATAATCCCATCAAACATTCTCACCCTAACTGTCCCTATCCCAGCCACCTTGCAAGGATGATTGTCGCCTAGAGTCACTGATCCCTCATCTGTCTTGGTGTATGTTGCAAACCAAGACCTGTGTGGTGTGTAGTGATGTGAGCACGCAGAGTCTAGTGTCCACTCCTCTGTGTAATACCTGTGACCATCTGATACCACAAGTAGATCATCCTCCACCTGCTGCCCAGCAACTGCACTCACTGATTTTGAGCCACTTCTTTCTCCCTTCTTGCTCTTCCATAGTGGATATTCTCGCTTGAAGTGCTCGAACTCGTTGCACTTGAAGCATTTCATCTCTTTCTTTCTCTTCCTGGACTTGGACCGTCCCCTGGACTTGCTTCTGCCTCTGCCTCTACCTGTCCTCTCTCCTACTGTCAAACCCTCTTGGGGAGCCCGATCTCTGGTCAACTTTTTTCTTTGCTCATTAGACCTCAGCACCGAGACCATGTCCTCATATTCTAGAGTCTCCTTGCCGTAGAGCAGTGTAGTCACCAAAGAGTCATATGATCCTGGCAGTGAACACAAAAGTAACAAAAACTTATCCTCCTCATCCAGCTTCACCCCGATATTCATCAACTCCATGCACAACTGGTCAAACCTCTGAATGTGGCCAATCACATCAGATCCCTCCTGCATCCGAAGACTGTACAACCTCTTCTTCAGCATTAGCTTATTGCACATATTCTTTCCCATATACATGGTGTGCAACTTTGACCAAAGGCCCTTTGGGGTCTTTTCTTCCAACACCGAATACAACGCCGCATCCGTCAAACATCCTCTGATCACCGAGCATGCTTTCTTCTCCAATGATGCCCACTATCTATCTGTTATTCCCTCAGGCTTCTCATCCAAAGCCTGATCCAGATCTGCTTGCACCAGAAGATCCTCCACCCGGATCTTTCACATGAAAAAATTTCTCTTGCCATCAAACTTCTCGAATTCTACCTTCATATTGCTGCCCATGACTAGATCCAAGCCAAACAAGCAATATAAAATCAAGAAGTGTAGAATATACCTTGATGGTACCTTGCTAAAAATTTTTAGCACTTGGGATCTTCAACTTTTCGTGCTTGGAACCACTTTCTCACCATCGTGGCTCTAATACCAACTATTGGAGCATGATCCCGGCTCCTCCCACAGACCTTGGGTGCAGCAGAACCAGCAACGAACAAATCTGGAGACTTTTGGACTCGATCAAAGGCCCTTGACGAAATCAGCCTGGTTGCTGTCTTCTTCGTCAGCCTTTTGTTCCAGATGAAGAATACCTCTGAAATCACCTCTAAAAAATTCAAGATCTAGTACCCAACCAGATCAGGCCTGGACCGAGGTCTTCTGATTTATAGATCTTGAATCGAGATATTTTAGATAGGAAAGAAGGTAGATGGAGACAGACCTTACAGATCTGTCCTGCTGCAGCCTTTTCTGTAGATCTGTTGATGGAGATCTCACCCGCAACGACCTCAGATCAACTCCAAATTTGAGAGGGACTTGTACCAACCTCTTCGCAAGAGATTTCAAGTCCTGGACCTGATGTTTGGGTGGCTGCAAGAGAGGGAGAGAGATCTGGTTGGCGGCACAAAGGGGGAGGGGCCTAGCGCCTCCCCTGCTTAACTTTCCTTTTATGGACCTGGCGGCAAGAAACCCTAGGGTTCTTGCTCCTAGGGCATGGAGAAGAGCTGGAGAGAGAGGAAGAAGAGAGAGAGAGACTTGGGAGAAAGAGTTTTCATATTTCTTGGCTTGATCAAACCTATACAAGTACATGTATATATAAACACAGGGTCAAGTGACCCAAACCCAAAACTCTCTTGACCAACTCTATGGAAGATTAGGTTAACCCAAGCCCATGTACACCCATGACTCAACCTAATCTTACCTATCCTAGGTCCAGATCTGGCCCATAAAGAGTTGGTCCCTTGAGGCCCACATAACCTAGACCTCAAGAACCCGAAAGGCCCACAGCCTTTCAACCTAGGACCCAACTAGCCCTAGAGCCTCCATGAAGCCCTCATGAATGATGGACCTTGGCCTTAGCTTTGGTCCCCTGGGCCTTGGGCACACCACCTGGATCACAACACTCAGGACATCAATCATTGATGTCTTGAAAGAGAAGATCTGTCTTCTCTTAGGACCTTTTCTATTATATATTATTTCTAATTTTAGGGAGGTCCAAGGGTTTGACTTCTCTCTCATTCTTCTTCATATTCTTCATCTCTTGCAATGTCCAAGAGATCTGAAGAATATTTTTAGATTAACTGTTTCTCCTAGATTGATTTTGATGATTACAAAGCAGATTGAAGGGATACAAATAATTTTAAAATGAAAAAGTCCTTATGCTCTTCAAGGGTAAAATCATAATTTCACTAAAATCTTGATTTGATAGTATTATTTGATAGAACAAATGATTTGAAAACTATTGGTGAAAATTTTATTATTTTTGGACTTATATTTTTGAAGTTATGAAGGTTTGAAGTGCATGAGTCGACTCATGAGTCAACTCATGGCACTGTGAGCTGATTGGCACGCAAAAAATTCCCATGGCATGCTGGATTTTTGGCTTGGCACGACCTGTGAGTCGACTCATGAGTCGACCCACAAGGCATGAGTCGACTCATGAGTCGACCTCTGCTGATTTGAGCCAAAAAATCCAGAAATCAAGACTGTCTGGTCTGTGCAACAGAAGTCGACCCATGAGTCGACTCCTGTAGCATGAGTCGACTCATGAGTCGACCCCTGCGACGAAAAATGTCAGCAACGGATAGTTTTTTGCCCGTTTTAATTGCCTTTTATGCTTCCTAAAATTGCTCTAACGGCTCTTTATCTGCCTAAATTGTTTTCTCTTGCTTCTAATGCTACAAAATGCTTAAAATGATGTAAGAAATTGTAGATTAAATAGAGATCAAACGTGAGAACAAATAGAGAAGAGAGGATCCGAAATCTGCAAGAAAAAGTCTGAGATCAACGAAATATTCGAGAGAAAAAGAAAAGAGGATCCAAAATCCACACGTGAGATTGTGAAAGAGATTCAAGAGCTTTCAAAGAGAGGATTTGTCACGCCTATTGTTTCAACCTTGATCTAGAGATCATTCAAAGCTTTCAAGAGATCTTCAATCAACAATCAACCTCTTCTCAAGCAATCGTTCAAGCGTTCATCCACCTTGAAAAAATCCGAAAAGGGGTTCTTCATTTGAGTAAAGTTTTTATTATTATATTTGCTCATTTAAGGAGCTGTTATTGTATTAATCTGTGCTCTAAATATTCTTACTCTTTGTGAGTTTTTGTTCTTGTTTTTGGAGGATTTCCAAAATAAGGAAAGGTTGATCCGAACCTGAAATCGGAGTATTTTGGGTTTACTTGTACCCGAAAAACAAGTGATCTAGCTTGGGATAGCTAGGGTCGGAGTTTCTGACGTTGTGTATTCAGGTTGAATACAAGCATAGTGGATTGAAATTCCCAAGTAGGATCTTGGGGAGTGGATGTAGGTGCAAGGTTAGCACCGAACCACTATAAATCCTTGTATTTGTGGTGTGCTTTATCGCTTCACTTTATTTCTTTATTATATTCTTGCTTTCCTGCTTTAGATAATTAATATTGAATTAAAAATCTTTATCTTGTTCATTAAAAAAAATTAATTAAGTAATCGGTTGGGCTTGAAACTTTTAGAAACCCAATTCACCCCCCCCTCTTGGGTTGCATAGCTGGGCAACAAGTGGTATCAGAGCTAGTACTCTAGCCCTTCTTTGATCTAACAATCAAAGAGCCAAAGATCTATGGCAACCCATGTCGGTACTTCTCTAGCCGAGGGGCAATCTACAAACCGACCTTCACTTTTCAATGGGTCTAATTACACCTATTGGAAAGCTCGGATGAAGATATTCATACAAGCACTTGACTATGATATGTGGAGTATCATAGTGAACGGTCCTCACACACCCACCAAGATTATAGATGGTGAGGAGTCAACCAAACCCGAAAAAGAATGGGATGAGGTTGACAAGAAATTGGCACAATTAAATGCCAAAGCCATGAATGTTCTTTATTGTGCACTAGATGCAAGTGAATTTAATCGCATTTCTACTTGTGCATCTGCTAAAGAAATATGGGATAGGTTAGAAGTAACCCATGAGGAAACAAATCAAGTAAAAGAGTCTAAAATAAACATGCTTGTACATAAATATGAATTGTTCAAAATAGAGCATGATGAGTCCATAACTGCTATGTTTACTCGTTTTACTGATATAATCAATGGTTTAAAGAGTCTTGGCAAATCTTATACTAACAGTGAACTTGTAAGGAAGATTCTCAGGTCACTGCCAAGAACTTGGGAAGCCAAGGTGACTGCCATCTAAGAAGCAAAGGACTTGAACACTCTACCTCTAGAAGAGCTTCTTGGATCCTTGATGACTCATGAACTTAGCATGAAGCAACATCAAGAGGATGAAGTCAAAAAGAAAAGAACCATTGCCCTCAAATCCACAACTTCGCCTGATTATGAAACGGATGACTCTGAAGATGAAGAACAGGATGAAGAGATGGCACTCATCACCTGGAAATTTAAGAAGTTTCTAAGAAAAAGGAAACAGGGGATGAGAAAGAAATTCACAAAAGGGGATCAAAGCAAAGAAAAGGAGAAAGATCAACCCCCTATATGCTACGAGTGCAAGAAGCCGGGATATTTCAGATCCGAATGTCCACAATTGAAGAAAGGTCCAAAAAGTTCAAAAAGAAGGCAATGATGGCGACCTGGAGTGCGAGTGATGACTGAAGCGCCGACGAGAAAATCTCAACAGAACAAGCCAACCTGTGCCTGATGGCACACGAAAATGAGGTAACTTCTGAATCCACTAGTGAGTTTACTTTTGAAGAATTGCATGAAGCTTTCTATGATTCAATTGATGAATTAAAGAAACTAGGAAAGAAAAACAAAGAGCTGAAATTGGAAAATCAGTCCTTAGTTAAACAAGCTGAAAATCTTTCAGTTGAAAAATCCACCTTAATTCAAGAGAATCAAAACTTAAAGAATGAAATTAACAAGCTGAAATCTATAGTAGATAAGTTCACCTTAAGTTCAAACAAACTAAATATGATCCTTGATAATCAGAAAGCTATATATGATAAGGCTGGACTTGGCTATAAACCCCTGAAGAAACAAAAATTTCTGAAGGATATTTATGTAAATTATTCAAGTAACAAGTCTACAAATATTACTTATTTTAAATGTGGAAGAATAGGACATAAATCATACACATGTCTTATTAACAAATATGCAAACACAAAGAAAATATGGGTTCCAAAAGGAACCATCTTGACTAACCTAAAAGGACCCAAGAAAGCTTGGGTACCTAAGACAGAAACCTGACCTTTGCTTGCAGGTGTGTCTAGCATCCCAAGAAGGAAACAGGAAATGGTATCTTGACAGTGAATGCTCGAGACACATGACTGGTGATGAATTACAATTCATCATGCTTGATGCTAAGGATGGAGGGATGGTCACCTTTGGAGATAATGGCAAAGGAAAGATCATCGGGATAGGTAACATTGGTATCACTCCCTCCAAATACATTGAGAATATTTTATTAGTTAAAGGTTTAAAGCATAATTTACTTAGCATTAGTCAATTCTGTGATAAAGGGTATAAAGTAGTTTTTGAATCATCTGTTTGCATTGTGACTAGTCCTATTAACGATGGCAATATTTATATGGTAGACTTGAATGATTTAACTAAATTAGACATGCAATGCCTAGTTTCCTTAAATGCTAAAATAAATGAGACTAGTTGGCTGTGGCATCGTAGACTTGCACATATTAGTATGCATTCTCTTTCAAAATTAATTAAAAAGGATTTAGTTCTCGGTTTACCAAAATTGAATTTTGAAAAGGATAGAATCTGTGATGCATGCCAATTAGGTAAACAAACTAGAGTTTCATTTAAATCCAAAAACACTGTTTCAACTTCTAGACCTTTAGAGCTCTTACATATGGACTTATTTGGACCAACTAGAACCACTAGTCTAGGAGGAAAACGATATGGATTTGTAATAATAGATGATTTCTCTCATTTTACTTGGGTTTTCTTTTTAACTCATAAAAATAAAACTTTTCATATTTTCACTAAATTTCATCGAAAAGTCTCTAATGAAAAAGGGTTTTCAATTCAAAATATTAGAAGTGATCATGGAATTGAATTTGAAAATCAAGATTTTGAAAATTTTTGCGATGAAAATGGAATTAGCCATAACTTCTCTGCTCCTAGGACACCTCAACAAAATGGGGTAGTTGAAAGGAAAAACAGAACCTTAGAAGAAATGGCCCGTACCATGCTTTGTGAAAGCAACCTTCCAAGATATTTTTGGGTGGAAGCAATCAACACAGCATGTTACATTTTAAATCGTGCTTTAATTAGATAATTTTTAAAGAAAACTCCCTATGAACTTTGGAAAGAAAGAAAACCAAATATTGCATATTTTCATGTTTTTGGTTGCCGATGTTTTGTATTAAATAATGGCAAAGAAAAACTTGGTAAATTTGATGCAAAATCAGATGAAGCAATCTTTCTAGGTTACTCCTCTACTAGTAAAGCATTTAGAGTTTTCAACAAAAGAACTTTAGTAGTTGAGGAGTCCTTACATGTTGTTTTTGATGAATCTAACGATCTTCCTTCAAGGAAGAATGAGGGTGTTGATGATGCAGATCCACTAATAGAAGGTATGAAGGAGATCACTCTGAAAAATTCAGCAACTCCAGAAGACAAGGATCAAGAAGACAAACAAAATGAGAAAGGTGAAGAAATTTAAGAACAACCTCAAGGTACAAATGACTTACACAAGGAATGGAGGTATGTTCACAACCACCCTAAGGAATTAATAATTGGTGATCCTATGCATGGGGTAAAAATACGTTCTTCACTTAGAGATGTACTTAATCATTGTGCATTTGTATCTCAACTTGAACCTAAAACTTTTGAAGAAGCTGAAAATGATCATAACTGGATTAATGCTATGCAAGAGGAACTTAATCAATTTGAAAGAAATAATGTTTGGACCTTAGTAACAAGACCTAAAGATTATTCAATAATTGGCATAAAATAGATCTTTAGAAATAAATTAGATGAGCATGGAAATGTAATTAGAAATAAAGCAAGACTGGTTGCTAAGGGATATAATCAAGAAGAAGGAATTGATTTTGATGAAACCTTTGCACCTGTTGCTAGATTAGAAGCTATTAGACTTCTACTTGCATATGCTTGCTTTATGAAATTTAAATTATTTTAAATGGATGTTAAAAGTATATTTTTAAATGGATATATCTCTGAAGAAGTATATGTAGAACAACCCCTGGATTCGAAAATCATGCTTTTCCTAATCATGTCTTTAGATTAAATAAAGCTTTATATGGATTAAAACAAGCACCTAGAGCATGGTATGAAAGGCTAAGTAAATTTTTACTAAATAATGGTTTTTCAAGAGGTAATGTAGATACAACTCTATTTATTAAAAGAAATCAAAATGATATGCTAATTATACAAATTTATGTTGATGACATAATTTTTGGGTCTACTAATGAATCCCTTTGTCAAGACTTTGCTAAGCTTATGCAGGGGGAGTTAGAGATGAGCATGATGGGAGAACTCACCTTCTTCCTCGGACTCCAAATCAAACAATCAAAAGAGGGAATCTCCATCACCCAAAGCAAGTACACCAAGAAACTACTCAAAAGATTTGGAATGGAGAACTGCAAACCAATTGGCACACCAATGAGTCCCTCATGTAAGCTTGACAAGGATGATGAAGGTAAAAGAATAGACTTAAAATACTATAGAGGTATAATTGGTTCATTATTATATTTAACTGCAAGTAGGCCTGATATCATGTTTAGTGTTTGTTTATGTGCTAGATATCAATCTAATCCTAAGGAATCTCATTTGAATGCTGTTAAAAAAATCCTTAGATACTTAAATGGTACTCAAACTCTAGGGTTATGGTACTCTAAGGACTCACAAATTAATTTATTAGGATATTCAGATGCTGATTTTGCTGGATGTAAATTAGATAGAAAAAGCACAAGTGGAACTTGCCAATTTCTTGGAGTTAACCTAATCTCATGGTTTAGCAAGAAACAAAATTCGGTGGCACTGTCTACGGCTGAGGCCGAATACATTGCAGCCGAAAGTTGTTGTGCTCAAATCTTGTGGATTAAGCAACAACTCGAAGACTTTGGAATCAAACTTAATGAAACACCAATAAAATGTGATAATACAAGTGCCATAAATCTATCTAAAAATCCAATACAACACTCAAGATCCAAACATATTGAAATAAGACATCATTTTATAAGAGAACATGTTCAAAACAAAAATATAATTCTTGAATATGTTTGCACTGAAAATCAATTAGCTGATATCTTTACAAAGGCCCTTAGTGAGGATAGATTCTGTGAAATTAGGAGAAATCTAGGAATTCTAGATCCATATGCCTAAACTTCTCTTAATTGATATCAAATATTCTTAGAGCTCAATTTCCAACAACTATCTTGATCCCAAAAGCTCAGATTTATCATTCTAAAAACTTATCATTGAGCAAAATTCCTTCTCCCAAAATTTCAAATTTTTCTGGAATTTATTCATATTTTTCCTGATTTTCTGAACTTCATGAGTCGACCCCCATGAGTCGACTCAATGGCAAACTTGTAAATCCCACAAACTTCTCACGGGCTCATTGTTTTTAAACGGGAACCCTGTTTGTGAGACGACTCATCTTCTCATCGTCCTTCTTCCGAAAGCCATCCTCTCCAACTCTTTTTGCTCCAAATCCAAGGATTAATTTCGAGACAATTCTCCCTCCTCCTCTCCACCAAAAATCGTCACCTTAGAAAGGATTTTCTATGCTTTCTCGCAGTGATTGGCGCGGTTGGAACGTGCCCTAGCACTTCACCGAACTTCCAAAATTCACTTCTTTTCTCCACCAAAATCCTTCTTCACTCTCTTGTGATCCCTCCTCCACTGAATTCAAGTCTCCTTGCCTGCTACTTTATTGGATATGGCTCCAAAGATGAAACTTCCCCAAAGAAGGAAATCAATCTGTGAGCCTGAGGAAATTATCCGAAAGAAAAGGCATGCTCAGTCTTCCAGTGCTCCCACTCCACCTGCTTAAGGTCCCTCTCAATCCTCCATAAGCCCCAGTGTAAATCCTCTTTCTGATAGAAAAGTAGAAACCGAGAAAAATATAGATTTTTGGTTCTTTGAGAAAGAGGGCTTTACTTTTGCTACCAAAATTAAAAACCAAGGATGAAAACTCTACTGCTCCCTTAAGGAAGTCACCTATGTTGATCTAGTTAGAGAGTTCTACCAGAACCTAAATTATGGAAACGGATCAGTGACTTCAACAGTCAAGGGGATTGATATATGCTTGGATTCTAGGATATTGGGAGAAATACTTCAGTTGCCTAGTGAAGGATACTCATATATGGAACTCCCAATTAAAGAAGAGGGGATCAGAATTATTTTAGGAGAAACTTATTCAGGAAGCTTAAACAAATTGGAAGCAAAGATTTTGTCCATTGAGATGAGGGTCCTGCATCAGATGGTAACAAAGCTCTTCTTTCCTAGGAGTGGTAGACATAACTTACTGTCTGGCAGAGATGTATGTGTCATGTTTCATGTCATCACTCAGACCCCCCTAAACCTCCCTGCACTTATGATAGAGGCCATGAGAGAAACTTTGAACAGATCCAAGGCACACTTGCCTTATGGTATGGCCCTTACTAGAGTATTTAGGAGGTTTGGAGTTAGCTGTGAGGGGGAGCGACCTACCAAGCTCTCACATGTGGACACTTTCAACCAACACAGCCTGCACCGAATGGAAATTACAAAGACTGATGGTGGTTGGATCAAGGGCTCTGAAGAGAGAGCTGAGGAGAGAGCTGAGGAAAGAACTGAAGACAGAACTGAAGGCAGAGTAGAAGAAGAAGGTCCATCTTCTCCTGTACATGATTTCAGGACAGCATCACCAGATACCCAGTTCATTCCTGATACTGAGGCTGGCCCTTCTGAGTTTACTAGGATGCCCACACCAGTGTATCAGCCAGAGAGCAGAGCACCTCATTCAGAGTTCAGACTGGCTGACGATCAGATCGAGCATATATCACAGCGATTGGCTTCTTTGCTGTCTAGTCAGTGGGGTAGTACTTCTTTTGCACCTGGAGCCACCTCTTCTAATAAGACCATTACTCCCCACATCTCCACTGTATTTCAGATGATATCAGATCAGTCCATCAGGATACAGCTGCTTGAGGACACAGTCTGGAGACTGACTGGCAAAGTTCTTGACTTGCAGGGGCAAGTCCTTGCATTGGCCCATCCCAAGCCACAGGAGTCAACTATTGAGGTCACAGACCTCACTGCAGAGGCTGGTAGGCTCAGAGGAGCTCTAGAAGGTGGATATGAATTGCTGAGGAAAGAGATCCGAGGATCGAGTGAGCATGCTACCACCCAGTTCACTGCTCTACCTCAATCTATTTCCAGAGCACTGAACGTACTTGATTCTATCAGACTCACCCTTTCTGTTCAATCTTTGGCCTCTCAGCATTCTCAGCCACCCAGTTCATCTCGCTCTCCTGCTCGTGCCAGCACCTCCACTCGTGGCAGAGGTAGACGGGGTAGAGGATGCATTTCTGATCCATCATCTCCTCACCCTATCTCTGATGACTCCGATCATTGACTTATCTTGATCATTTCTAGATCCTAAGTGTTAGTGTCTTGTTCTAGGATCTATACCTTGGGGCCATGTATTGACAATTAGCTGGTTGAATTTTTAAGAACTATGTATTGAAACAATTATGTTTTTAATGGAATCATTTTTCACTTATATTTCTACCTTTTGTAATGATATTGATCATATTTTGGTTATATATATTCTTCTTATGGAAAAATTATCTTCTCTTTGTTGTTGTTTGCTGTTGATCATTGCTATATTAAGAGGGAGCAAACATTTGTGAGAAACTCTAAAGGGGAAGAAATTAAAGAATGTTTCAGAAAAAGGAAGAGTTAACCATGTTTGATGATGTCAAAAAAGGGGAGAAATTAAACAAAAATTAGAAAATTAAACAAAAATTTGAGAAATTAAATATTTGGAGAAATTAAACAAAACAAAATTGGAGATATTAAACAAAAATTTGAGAAATTAAATATTTGGAGAAATTAAACAAAAATTTAAGAAATTAAACAAAATTTGAGAAATTAAACAAAAATTTGAGAAATTTGATATCAGACAGAAATTAAACAAAAAGCCATCCATCAAAAGCAAAATCATAAGTACAATACAAATAAGTAACTTTTTATATGCTCTGATATATTTCAAAATTCAAACTTGCTCTGATATATCTTTTGAAATTTACCTTGATACATCTTAAGAAATTTGATTTACTCTGATACACCCTAAAATTTCTTTTAAACTTGCTCTGATACATGATAAAATTTAATCTGATACAGTGTGAAAGTTTCTCTGATATATTATAACATTTGCTCTGATACAGTGTGAAATTTTCTCTGATATATTATAAAATTTAATCTGATACAGTGTGAAATTTTTTCTGATATATTATAACATTTACTCTGATACATTGTAAAATCTTTTCTGATAACATTGTAAAAATTATTTTTCTTGCTCTGATACATTGCAAAATTCATTTCTCTTCTCTTGCTCTGATATATCTTAAACTCAAAATGATCTAATACCCTTTTCAAATCTTTAAGAAAATGGACAAACTATTTTTGCATAAATATTACATGCCAAAAGAATCATACTCTTTTCAAGCATATACACCTATAATGCATTCTTTTGAAATTAGTGATTCACATAAATATTTTTGTTCAAATGTTTTGTCATCATCAAAAAGAGGGAGATTGTTGCTCCTAGATTGATTTTGATGATTACAAAGCAGATTGAAGGGATACAAATAATTTTAAAATGAAAAAGTCCTTATGCTCTTCAAGGGTAAAATCGTAATTTCACTAAAATCCTGATTTGATAGTATTATTTGATAGAACAAATGATTTGAAAACTATTGGTGAAAATTTCATTATTTTTGGACTTATATTTTCGAAGTTATGAAGGTTTGAAGTGCATGAGTCGACTCATGAGTCAACTCATGGCACTGTGAGCTGATTGGCACGCAAAAAATTCCCATGGCACGCTGGATTTTTGACTTGGCACGACCTGTGAGTCGACTCATGAGTCGACCCACAAGGCATGAGTCGACTCATGAGTCGTCCTCTGCTGATTTGAGCCGAAAAATCCAGAAATCAAGACTGTCTGGTCTGTGCAACAGAAGTCGACCCATGAGTCGACTCCTGTAGCATGAGTCGACTCATGAGTCGACCCCTGCGACGGAAAATGTCAACAACGGATAGTTTTTTGCCCGTTTTAATTGCCTTTTATGCTTCCTAAAATTGCTCTAACGGCTCTTTATCTGCCTAAATTATTTTCTCTTGCTTCTAATGCTACAAAATGCTTAAAATGATGTAAGAAATTGTAGATTAAATAGAGATCAAACGTGAGAACAAATAGAGAAGAGAGGATCCGAAATCTGCACGAAAAAGTCTGAGATCAACGAAATATTCGAGAGAAAAAGAAAAGAGGATCCAAAATCCACACGTGAGATTGTGAAAGAGATTCAAGAGCTTTCAAAGAGAGGATTTGTCACGCCTATTGTTTCAACCTTGATCTAGAGATCATTCAAAGCTTTCAAGAGATCTTCAATCAACAATCAACCTCTTCTCAAGCAATCGTTCAAGCGTTCATCCACCTTGAAAAAATCTGAAAAGGGGTTCTTCATTTGAGTAAAGTTTTTATTATTATATTTGCTCATTTAAGGAGCTGTTATTGTATTAATCTGTGCTCTAAATATTCTTACTCTTTGTGAGTTTTTGTTCTTGTTTTTGGAGGATTTTCAAAACAAAGAAAGGTTGATCCGAACCTGAAATCGGAGTGTTTTGGGTTTACTTGTATCTGAGAAACAAGTGATCTAGCTTGGGATAGCTAGGGTCGGAGTTTCCGACGTTGTGTATTCAGGTTGAATACAAGCATAGTGGATTGAAATTCCCAAGTAGGATCTTGGGGAGTGGATGTAGGTGCAAGGTTAGCACCGAACCACTATAAATCCTTGTGTTTGTGGTGTGCTTTATCGCTTCACTTTATTTCTTTATTATATTCTTGCTTTCCTGCTTTAGGTAATTAATATTGAATTAAAAATCTTTGTCTTATTCATTAAAAGAAATTAATTAAGTAATCGGTTGGGCTTGAAACTTTTAGAAACCCAATTCACCCCCCCACTCTTGGGTTGCATAGCTGGGCAACATTAACCATTCAGAAGGATCCGCAAGAAGCTAGCACTTCGAGCAGATCTTCGTTCGATGAACCTTCGATTTTGTTGCAGCCTCATGTGGATCTCCTATTAAGGTCGGACACATGTGCAGCTCCAAAGATAACAAAGAAAATCAATCATGAAGTTCTCGATCCACACGAAGATAAGAGATCTGATCTCTTCTCTTACCTAGATGTGATCTAGATTTTAGATCTAAAACTATTTTAGATCTTGGGTATTGATTTGATCAATACCAAAGCTTTTATTTTCTGACTTATAAATGCAATATGACATATTATAGGTCCTAGTTGTAGGGTTTAGTAATCTGATTACATATATTTGTAGATTAAATTATTTAATTTACATATTCCACTGTATTATATTTCAAAAATATTTTGAAATTCATGCATAAAACTCTACACTTTTTCCATCACCTATGATCGAGAGCTTTTAGAAATTAAATACATATCTCTAATTCTCAACACTTTGAGAATATGCATCGAAACTAATTTCATGGATGATTCAAAGATATATTATACTTGAATGAAAAAGAACTTGCCCTTTTTATTGATCTTATCAATATATTAAGTATAAAATTATACCTTAGATTTATTACAATGTGTCAGCCATATTGGCTTCTAGGACATACATCTAACAGAAGATGTAAAGGATAAGGAAGAAAAAGAATTTGAAGATGATGATGACTCTGATGAGGAGGAAAATGAGTTTAAATTGCTTGATAGTGATAATGATTGATTTGTGCAATGTTGCTTTTCACATTTAAATTTAGTTGCCATGAATCTGTTATCATATTGGCTTGTTGTAATTATATATATTATGGATAATTTCGATTATAATTTATCAAATATTTGTTTTGACTATTTCATCTATGCCTACATTGTGGATTTGTATTATATTATAATAAATAATATATGTGATCTTAAGTTAGATTCATGATATATAATATATGCATCTAACCTTTATATATGAACAGGGATAATGACATATGGTGGTGCATATAGACTTGATCGAAGAGGTGGTAGAGGAAGAGATGCATCTCGACAACAGCTTCAAGATGAACATGATGTAGGAACCATATCTAGGATTTCAGGGTTAGATCTTGAAACTTTTTCAAGATTATACAGCGGAAGACTAAAATAAATCAAAATTTATTTTCTAAAACTAGAGAATCCCTAGATCTAAGATCCTATTACATGACTATTATATAGCATTAAATCAAAAATTAAAATATATAAATATAGCATGAACTACATGTTGATCATATCAACATGTTTCTATACCACATCTAATGTATGTATTAAACAATAGATCAGATCTATTACCTTGCAAGTTAGACGCTCTAACCTCGCTGATCAGGGCTTAAGGATGATGTTGCAAGCCGCACACACGTCCGACCTCTAGGAGTCATCCACACGAGCTCACAAATCTCGATCAGAAGTCCTGCTTCAGGAAATCAGCACAATATGCTAGTACTGCGCTGATCCTTCTTTGATGGTTGATCAGGTGCCTCCTTCTTCTTGATTTGGACTCTTCCAAAGATGGAAAGTAAAAGGAGGAGTTTCAAATCTGAGATACTCTCAGGAAACTTAAGATGGAGGGAGGAAAGATATAAAAACAAAAAACTCTAGAAGAAGACCCTCTTCTTCTTCACATTTTTCTCTCTAGACACACTAACTTGCATCTTTTATATCTCCATGACCCAAAGGTATTTCTCTATGATTTTTAGATAGAAAAAAGGTATCTCAAATATCTATCTTATTCTAAAATTTCATGAAGAAACTCATTTTATACAGAGAGATATGATAGAGTCCTTGTCTAGGTCAAATACCTAGTCAAGGCTTATCCAAACATGGCAAGTTAAGGGGCGCCCAACTCTTGAGCACCTCCTCCATATTTTTGTGCATGGATTACCAAAAAAGGGTGCACAATGTATACCCTAAAAGTCACAAAAATTCCAAAAAAAATTTGGATAAATTCGGTGCAAAATTGAAAGAGTTTTGGATTTCTAAAACTCTATCTCATAGAATTCGAAATCCAAACTTATTCCTTTTTGATTTGATCCAAACCACCTTCCATGTAAGAAAGAAGAGAGAAAACCTTTTGTGAACGTGGAAGAGACCTGGGAGAGAGCTTTTGTCACACAAAATAAGTGGAGATTGGCATTGAATAAGAGAGAGGGCGTGGGGAAGGCTTATGTGGCGCAAGGTGGAATCCTAGTCTTACTAGGATTCTATCTCATGACTTGTTTTAATTTGGTTTTTCAAACCAAATCAAACCAAAATTAGATCAACCTAATTAAAATAAGTCTTAACCCAATTAAGAATCTAATTTAATCAGATTAAATTAGATTTAAATCTGATTTAATTTTCTAATCAAATTAGAAATTAGATTGACCAAAGTCCTAGTTGAACTAGGACTAGTTTTTCTTTGCACTTGACTTATCCAATAAACCAATTGGACTTGATCCAATCAAGCCCAAAATAAATTTAATTAAATTATATTTAATTAGACTTAATCTCAGTCCATTGGCTTAATCAAATTAAGCCAATTAGCAATCGAATTGCTAATCGATCCTCCTGCAATACTTGCACTGGGTTAAATGTCAATCGTATTGATCATTTAACCCTAGAACGATTCTTAATCATTGATCAACCATCCGATCGGATCATGAACTCTAATGTGTGTGACCTCATAGGTCCGAACCTAAGCCAGTAGTATAAAAATAAATTCCTGTACCAATCGAAGTGACCATCTAGCAATGATACCCGACGACCGGATAGGTCGAATGTATAGAATAACATCCTTAGAACCCATGCGGATATAGTTTTCATATAATTTATCTTCTTGACCAAAATGATCATAGGACACCCCAGAGTTCAACTGTCAACTCTTATCAGGTTATCCATATTGTATTTCAAAATATCAAATCCATCTGATGAATTACCCTGACCAAGATTTTGCTAAATTGAAATACAGCGACTCATTCTTCTCCAACTCTTGGAGTGGTCAATCCCATCTCGATCACACTCTGACTTTGCAAGTACTTGACTGTGCCCAGAAGCCTTCCATCTCTGAATTAGAAATTCAGTTAGTCCAGTACCAAAGCACAGTGAGTTGCTTGCAAGTCACTGAGGTGATCTCAAGTCTAAGGGACACTTATACTTATATCCCATCAGAGACATTCTCGACAGCAGAATGCTCTGGAGTTGGTCACGTTCAATGATGATGTACCCTTACATCTCACCTGTATGCCATACCAGTGTCTCCACACTCCTTGGTTAAGAGGACAACCAACCCATATGGCCTACAGCGACCTATGCTCGATAGAAGCTGTCGTTCTTATTAACAGCCTATCATTTGGTCGTGAACAGTTTTAAGGACTAATCGATAAATCCTCTCTTTATCGAACTTAAATAGTCCTAAGGACTTCATCATAACAACGGAGTTCATTAGAAGATGAAAGCTTATGATGAAGATGCTCAATATATTTTATTTATTAACAAATCAATTACAATACTTGGTTGCTCAACCGTCAACAGCTTGACGATTGGCTTTTTGGGACACATTTTCCAACAACTCCCACTTATCCTAAAGCCACTCGGCACAGTATCTAATACCCATCTTCGACTTGTGGTTGTCGAACTTTTTATTGCCAGGGCTTTAGTGAAGGGGTTGGCTAGGTTCTCCTTTCCGTCGATCTTCTGAAGGTCGACGTCACCTCGATCCATGATCTCTCAGACCAGGTGGAAGCGGTGCAACATGTGCTTCGTCCGCTGATGTGCTTTGGGTTCCTTCACCTGAGCTATGGCACCAGTACTGTCGTAGTAGACCAAGACTGGACCATCGAGGGAGGGTGCTACTCTGAGCTCGTTGATGAATTTCCTCAGCCACACAGCTTCCTTCGCGGCATCCGATGCTGCGATGTACTCCACTTCACAAACAGAGTCTGCCACAGTATGCTGCTTGAAACTCTTCCAGCAGATGGCTCCACCATTCAGAGTAAAGATATAACCCGACACGCTCCTACTGTCATCATGGTCAGATTGAAAGCTAGAGTCTGTGAACCCCACAAGTTTCAGATCTGACTTGCCATAAACCAATCATTGGTCCTTAGTATTTCTCAAATACTTAAGGATGGCTTAACCACTTTCCAGTGATTTTCTCCAGGATCAGATTGGTATCTACTCACTACTCCTAGTGAGTATGCCACATCTGGTCTTGTACATATCATGGCGTACATGATAGATCCCATGGCTGAAGCATATGGGACTCTACTCATACGCTCTCTCTCTTCAGGAGTTATCGGACAATCCTTCTTAGAGAGAGAAATTCTTGGCCTATCGGTAGATAGCCCTTCTTGGAATTCTCCATGCTGAACCTCTTCAATATAGTGTCTATGTACATGGACTGGGATAACCCAAGCATCCTTTTAGATCTATCCCTATAGATCTTCATCCCTAGGATGTAGGATGCTTCACCCAAGTCCTTCATGGAGAATTGTGATGACAAACAAACTTTTATTCCCTGTAGTCCGGGGATGTCATTCCCGATTAAGAGAATATCATCCACGTACAAGATAAGGAATACCACAACTGGACCATTTGCCCATTTATAGATACAGGGCTCTTCTCCATTCTTAATGAAGCCATACGTTTTGATCACCTTATCAAAATGCATGTTCCAACTCTGAGAAGCTTGCTTCAATCCATAAATGGATCTCTGAAGCTTGCACACCTTGGACTCATCTGTGGATGTAAACCCCTCAGGTTATATCATATACACCTCTTCGGTCAACTCTCCATTAGGAAAGCTGTCTTTACATCCATCTGCCAGATCTCATAATCCAGATGGGCAGCTATTGCAAGCATTATCCGAATAGATTTGAGCATTGTCACAGGAAAAAATATCTCATCATAGTCAATACCATAACGTTGACGATACCCCTTGGCGACCAGACGGGCTTTATAGGTCTCCACCTTTCCGTCTGTGCCCCTCTTTCTTTTGAAGATCATTTACACCCAATGGGTTTAACCCCTTCAGGTGGGTCAACCAATGTCCATACATCATTGACCTTCATGGACTCCATTTCGAATTTCATGGCTTCAAGCCATTTCTCGAATCAGGTCTCTGCATTGCATCCATATAGGTGATAGGATCCTCATTATTCTCATCAAGTTCGATGGGATCACCGTCTCGGATCAAGAAATCATAGTATCTGTCCGACTGACGCGGTACTCTATCGGATCGCATTAATGGTGCAGGTACATTGGGCTTCGGATCTGATCTAATCATATCCGACTCAGGTTCAGCTATTGGTGTCAGTCCTTCTACCTGTTGAACTTCATCAAGCTCAACCTTAGAGGCAACGGTTCCTTCACCAAGAACTCTTTTCTAAAAAGATTGCCTTAAGGCTGACGAACACCTTTTGTTCATTAGCATGGTAGAAAAAATATCCTTTTATCTCTTTGGGGTACCCTATGAATGAGCATTTGTCAGACCTAGGTCCAAGTTTGTCTGTGACTAATCGTTTGACATAGGTCGTGCACCCCCAGACCCTAAGGTGTAAAAGTGCTGGCTTACGTCCCGTCCATATCTCATATGGAGTCTTAATTACAGACTTACTTGGAACTCTATTTAACAGATAACAGGCTGATTCGAGTGCATATCCCCAGAAGGATATCAGCAAGCTAGCAAAATCCATCATGGATCGGACCATGTCTAACAGAGTCTGATTCCTCCTTTCAAACACACCATTATGCTGTGGTGTTCCTGGAGGAGTCCATTGGGAAGAATCCCATTCTCTCTAGATATGTGAGAAACTCACTAGAAAGGTATTCTCCTCCTCGATCAGATCGAAGAGTTTTAATACTCTTCCAGTTTGTTTTTCTACTTCACTTCGGAATCGTTTGAACATTTCAAATGAATCCGACTTATGTTTCATCAGATAGACATATCCATATCGGGATAGGTCATCCGTAAAATTATGAAGTAGAAATATCCACCTCTAGCACTGATGCTCATGGGCCCCATACATCAGTATGTACTAGGCCCAAGAGCTTAGTAGCTCTCTCACCTTTTTCAGTAAAAGGTGACTTGGTCATTTTACAAGAAGACAGGACTCACAGGTTGGAAGTGATTCACAATCACTGACTTCGAGGATTTCCTCTTGAGTCAACCTATTTATTCTGTTTTTGTTTATATGACCTAGCCTCTAATGCCATAAGTAGATATCTGACACACTATCTAATCTAGGGTGCTTGCCAGTAGAATAGACTCTTATCAGGCTTGATCTTTTTGGTCTGGCTCTGCACTGATGTCCCAGCCTGAACTTGCACCTTCTTCACTTTCTTCTTCTTGTTCTTCTTTTCTTCTTCCTTTCTCAAAAGGTCGAGAACCAGAAGACGAACCTCCCACTAAGTTCACCAACTCCTTATGAAGTTGGTGATCCTTCTCAAAGTTCTGAAGCAACCCCAGTAACCCGTGGTAGTTCTCTTCAGGCTTTGTCATTCTATAATGAGTGAGGAATGGGAGATAAGACTTGGGCAGCGAGTTCAGTATTGCATCTTTCCCAAGCTGCTCATGCAAGGGAAAGCGAGCTTGCTCAATCGTTCCATCAGCTCGATCATGTACAATACATGATCAGTGACAGAGGCACCATCCCGTATTTTGGCATTGAAGATGGCACAACTAGTCTTGTGTCTCTCTACGTCATCGGGTATGCCAAAGGCATCCTCAACACTTAAGCATGTCCTTTGGCTGAGCCATCTCGAATCTGCGACTGAACTCGTCGCTCATGGCAGCAGCATGATACAGTGCACCTGGTCAGTCACTGAGCCACTTCTGGTAAGTGTCTCTGACTGTTCCAAGTGCATTGGCAGCTGGCTCCTCAGGTGCAGGATCCATTATCACATATAGGATCCATTCATGCTCCAGGACTATCTTCAACTTTTGATACCAGCTATCGAAGTTGGGTCCCACCAACTTATCATTGTCCAACAATGATCGGAGCGATAGGGAAGTGGCCATATTTGCACAAAGGAGAACCATAACCTAATTAGTAATTGATTCATTAAACCTAAAGATTTGGACTTTAATCAAAAGATTTCTCCCACTATTTTATTCGAATTGGTAGCCTCTACCTCCAACTCGAGGAATTACCCTAATTCCTTAGCAGGTACTAGAATCCACTTAGACTGCACATAAGCCCAACTTTGGTTGGTCAACCCATGTACATCTAAG
>NC_025998.2:50660988-50712686 GCF_000442705.2 Elaeis guineensis
CCCCCTTTTATAGGCGGAGGGGGCAACAAACTGATGGTGATGCCTGTAACCGTCTGGCAGTGGGCCACCCATAGTCAGAAAAAGTTTGTTACAGAGAGTAGTGGGGTGGACCTGTGGCTATTACCGGGACGTGCCACATGGAGTCTATCACGAGGAGCGGAGTGGCGTCCGTTGTCGCGACTTGCCAGAGGATAGAAGAATCGCGCGGTATCCGTCGCAGGAAGTGGAGCAGGATCGTGGCCATTATTACGGCCTGCCAGGGAGTGATGGAGCCGCGTGAAATCCATCACAGGAGGTGGAGCAGGGTCATGGAGTGATGGAGCCGCGTGGAATCTGTCGTCGGGAATGGAGCAGAATCGCGGCTGTTACTGCGGCGCGCCAGGGGGTGAAGGTCTGCCAGCTGAAGTTCGGTTGGAGTGTCTGGTGGAGAGAGGTAGTTAGCTATCTATCCAAGAGGAGCTCAGAATCTGGCTTTTGCAGGAGTTCGGATGGAGTCTTCCTTCAGTCACAGCCGGGGGTAGAGTCCGGCTCCCGTAGGGGTCTGGGCGGAGTTTCCTTGCTGTTGGAGTCGTGGGCGGAGTCCGGCTCCCTTAGGAGTCCGGACGCAGCTCACCGGCAGTTGAAATCGAGGACGAGGCCCGACTCCCGTAGGAGTCTGGGTAGAGCCTACTTGCAGTCGGAGTCGCAGGCGGAGTCTGGCTCCCATAGGAGTCCGGACGAAGTCTGCCTGCAGCCATTGGAGTTGAGGACGGAGCCCGGCTCCCGTAGGAGTCCGGGCGGAGTCTTCCTTACGGTTGAAGTTAGAAACGGAGTCCGGCTCCCGTAGGAGTCCGGGCGGAGTATTCCTTGCGGTTGAAGTCGTGGGCGGAGTCCGGCTCCCGTAGGAGTCCGGGCAAAGTCCGTCTGCAGCTGTTGGAGTCGAGGACGGAGCCCGGCTCCCGTAGGAATCCGGACGGAGTCTTCTTGCAATTAAAGTCAGGGGCGAAGTCTGGCTCCCGTAGGAGTCCGGACGGAGCTTACCAGCAGTTGAAGTTGGGGATGGAGCCCGGCTCCCGTAGGAGTCCGGGCGGAGTCTTCCTTGCGATTGAAGTTGGAGACGGAGCCCGGCTCCCATAGGAGTTCGGGCAGAGTCTTCCTTGCGGTTGAAGTCGTGGGCGGAGTCCGGCTCCCGTAGGAGTCCGGGCGAAGTCCGTCTGCAGCTGTTGGAGTCGAGGATGGAGCCTGGCTCCCGTAGGAATCCGGGCGGAGTCTTTCTGCAATTAAAGTCAGGGGCGAAGTCCGGCCCCCGTAGGAGTCCGGACAGAGCTTACCAGCAGTTGAAGTTGGGGACAGAGCCCGGCTCCCATAGGAGTCCGGGCGGAGCTTACCAGCAGTTGGAGTTGTGGACGGAGCCCGGCTCCTGTAGGAGTCCGGGCGGAGTCTTCCTGCAATTAAAGTCAGGTGCGAAGTCCAGCTCCCGTAGGAGTCCGGACGGAGCTTACCAGCAGTTGAAGTTGGTGACGGAGCCTGGCTCCCATAGGAGTCCGGGCGGAGTCTTCCTTGCGGTTGAAGTCGGGGATGGAGCCCGGCTCCCGTAGGAGTCCAGGCGGAGTCTACTTGCAGTTGAAGTCAGGGACGGAGCCTGGCTCCCGTTGGAGTCCGGGTGGAGTCTACTTGCAGTTTAAGTTATGGACGGAGCCCGTCTCCCGTAGGAGTCCAGGTGGAGTCTTCCTGCAATTAAAGTCAGGTGCGAAGTCCAGCTCCCGTAGGAGTCCAGACGGAGCTTACCAGCAGTTGAAGTTGGTGACAGAGCCCGGCTCCCGTAAGAGTCCGGGCGGAGTCTACTTGCAGTTGAAGTTTGGGGACGAGGCCCGGCTCCCATAGGAGTCCGGGCAGAGTCTTCCTTGCGGTTGAAGTCATGGGCGGAGTCCGGCTCCCGTAGGAGTCCGGGCGAAGTCTGTCTGCAGCTGTTGGAGTCGAGGACGGAGCTCGGCTCCCGTAGGAATCCGGGCGAAGTCCACCAGTAGTCGAAAGTCGGAAGGGACCTGCAAGGGTCAATCCCGCTGAGAACTTCGGCTGAGGGTATTTTATACCCAACACTAGTCCCCCTACTTTTGAGTTTGAATTTCGAATGAAGAAAGTACAGAGAGATTGGCATAGCCGAAGTTGTCCCCTCGAATCCTGTGCACGACCGCCCTCAGATATTTTGGCATTAAATGCGCGCGTGCTGGAGTCTTTTCAAATCGGGGCGATACGAAGGGACCCTTCGAAATTCCCGTTGGTACGCTGGCCTAGGTACGGTGCAGTAATGGCTCTATCAGCCGTCAGCTGCTTTTAGCCACCTGCCATGGTGAGTGGGACACGTGTCGAGCGCGGGCCGGTCTGGGGGATTCGCGATCATTATGGCACCGGATCCCAGGGTCTATTTAAACCCATCCCTCTGCCTTTAGGGGCCCCATTCCGCTCGAGAGTTCTATCGGTATCCGCCCTTGCTTCGAGAGTCCCAATTCTCTTGGAGTCTTCTTGGGCCATAGGCGTCCTTCGAGTCATCCCAGTCCTCGCCCCTCCACGTCCTTCAGAGCGATCTAGGTTAGTCCCAGAATCTTCGCTCTTCTCTCTGCCGCTTAGGGGCCTTTTCTTCGCCATTTTCTTCTGTCGCCTTCCTCTGAGTTGGTCTCCTGTGACCTCTCGTCCTTTGTCCTGTCTATTTTCTTCGGGATCTTTAGAGTCTTCATTCGAAGTTATTTGAAATATCTTCCGGCTCTTTCGCTTCCAGCAGTTCCGGGAGTTCTTCCGCCTCAACCCCCCAGGTTCCTCGTTCTGTAGATGAACCTGCATCTGGGGCTGGGCTTCGTCCGATTTTTGCACCGGATGCCATTCCATGCTCCCTGACTCCAGATGAATTCCTTCTGATAAGGGTTCAGTACGGAGTTCCTCCGGAGTACGACCTGAACCTGCCTGGCCCCTCCACCAGGCTAGCACTCCCCCACCTGGTCATTTTTGCCTGTATCAGAGGCGTTCCGTGCCGGACTCCGGCTTCCGCTTTTGTCCTTTGTTGTCGCCCTCTTTCACTTCTTAGATATCTCTTTGGCTTCAGTTGCTCCGAATTCTTTTAGGTTTTTGATAGGGTTTCTCTCCCTTTGCCACGTAGTCGAGGTCCAGCCGTCCCTCTCTCTGTTTAGACATTTCTATACCTTCAAGCGTCATCCTTCGACGAAGAATTGGTGGTATTTCTCCCCTCAGTTCGCAAGAAGGGGTTGCTGAAAGGTGCCCCCTCTTCAATCCACAACTGGAAGGAAAAATACTCTTCGTCCACTGCCCGACCCTGAGGCTGGGCCTGCCCCCTTGGGGCTCTCTGAGGGATTCTGTCCGCCGGGCCCCTAGCCTGGGGAGGACGACCTCCAGGCTGCCCGGAAGCTTCTTGACTACTCCACTCCTTCCCTTTCCAACCTTCTGAGGGAGCAATTTTTGTTCAACATCGGCCTGAGCCCCCAGATCCTCGAGTACTCCATCTTTTCTTTCTCTCTCTTCTTCCATCCTTCTTCTTTTTCTTCTCTTTTCTCTTTTTTCTTCTTCTTTTTTTTTTTTTTACGTGCTACTCCTTCCTTTTTCACCCCATTATTGACTTCTGATTTTTGATTGATTGATTTTTTTTTTTAAGGAATGGACGCCGAAGCAGCACGGATGCTTGCCAGGGGCCTCAAGCCCACAAAAGAAAGGGTGCCGCGGCCTCCGGATCAGCAAAGAGGGCCAGGGCGGAGAAGACGAGCTTGGCGTGCCTGTCCAGGCGGCTCAGCGATCGACGTTCCTTCGACATCGAACCAACGGCCCCCGGCCTCTTCAAGGAGTCCGCCGACTGGGCCCCCGTTCTGGGGTCCGCTCCACGGAGGCGCCCGTAGTCGAAAGGGAAGGAGAAGGAAGTCGGTGCCCGTAGGGTGAGTGGCCGCGGGCCACCGCTGACGAGTCCCTCGGCTCTGAAGAAGAGCCGGAGAACCCCTTCAATGACAGGGACCTGATCAAGCGGTTGATCGACGGCTGCATTCTGCCTGAGGTCGTCGAGAGGATCGATCGCCCGATCCCGAGCAGCGGTTTGGGACTCCCTGGGTCCTTTCTCGAGGTAAACAAATCTTCGTTTAATGGTTTTTGACCCCTGTTCTGATCCCCTAGCCGCCCTTACAGATTGGGCACCAACTCCTCGCCAACATCGAGGCGACGAACCGGGCGAGGAGGGACGCCATCCAGGCGAAGGAGCATCGTCGGCCGAAGTCGCCCACCTCAAGGAAAAGGCCGCTAAGTAGTTGCCCTCCAAGAGGCCCTGGAGAAAGAGAAGCAGGCCGGGAGGAGGAGAAACAGACCTTGGAGGAGACGGTGAGAACGGCGGAGGCCGGGGTCGCCAATTTGACGGAGCAGATTCCAGTCTTGGTCTCGGAGGCCAGGGTCTTGCGGTAGAGGAGTTCAAGGCCTCCGGAGATGAGAGACCTAATGTCCAGTTTGGCCAGGAAGCCTTCATCAACGGGTTCGAGCTCTGCCAGGAGAAGGTGGCCAGAAAATTTCTCGAGCTCGACCTCAGCTTCTTGGGCGAGGAGTCTGAAGATGAGGCCGGGCCTTCTCCTGCGCTACTGCTACCGCAGCCCCCCTTCCAGGGACATCGAGCTCCCCAACTCCTGCTTCTGAGGTCTGAGACCTTCCGACCTTGTAGCTTTCTTTTACTGCAATTTTTTCCTTTCTTTCTGTCTTCAAGAATCATTCAATCAATAAAGTTGAATTTCTCACCGTGGATGGCTTCTCTTCTCCCCCTTCCCCCCTTTTTATTTTTCTTTCTGCAATGAGACGCGCCTTGACACTTCTGTCTCTTGATGGCATGTCCTGCCAAGGCACTTCCCCTGCCCCAGGGGATCCCGCTGAAGTCCACGATCCAGCGGCTGAAGAAGGAGGTTCTTCATGCGATGAAAAGGTCGACGAAGATGGAAGGCGAGCTTCGTAGGTTAAGGGAGGGTTACTCTGAAGCCACCTCGGAGGCCACCCCTTTCGGAATCTCCACGTGAAGGGATCATGGAGTATAGCCGGAGGAAGGCGGACTTCGCGAAGGAGCTTGAGGAACACAAGAAGAGTGCCAGCGATCGAATTTGGGCTCAAGCTGCCAAGATCAGCTCTCTCAGGGTGGAACTGTCAGCTGCGTAGGAGAGGATTGGCCAGCTGGAAGGGAGTTCATCCCGGCTCTTGGCTCAGGCCAACGGTGACGGGAGTGGTCGAAGAAGGTCTCTGACCTTCAGCAGCACTTCAGGACGTCGAGGTGAGCTACGACGTGCATCGGGCCGGTTGGCGCAGGTAGGTGGATGAATATAAAGGGAGACTCAGGGTGGCAGCCGATGAAGTCCCCGTCTTCAGAGGCAGCTGGTGACAGGGCTCAGCTTACTTCTGCTCGGGATTCTAATGAACTCCAGTCCCTAAGAGGAACCGTCGAAGGGCTTTCTGTCACCCTCGGGAAAGGACGACTGAGCTGCAGTAATTGAAGATCCAACTGGCATACGAGCAGCAGGCCGTCACGGACGCAGAGGCAGAATCTGAGGTTCTGAGAAAGAGCATCGAGTGGCGAAGACCGAAAGCCAGCGACTTCGTCGGCGCTCCAGGACGTACTGCTGAAAAAGAGAGAGCTAGAAGAAGAAGTTGAGAATCTGAGGCAGTCCTGGATAAGGGGTGGAGTAGATAATTCTAGGTCGGAAGGAGTAGAGCTTCTCTAGGGCTCTTCTTGGCCTTCTGTCTTTTCATGTATACATTTTCCCTTTTGTTGTTTTATCTCGCTTTCGTCGTTTTGCTTTTCTTCCTTTGGCCTTCTGGGCTTCGTGATGTATATTTCACAAATGAATGAAAAGAGATTTTGTGTTACCTCGTCTGCATATTGTATTAAATTATTGTCCGCTGAACTTCTCTTGTCGTTGACTTGTCCGACGTTGACGTCGTTTGGAGGTGCCCAGTCGTCGATACGCTGGTTTGCTTTCCTCATCGTTCATGGCCGTAGGCTCGAGCTTGGTGGTCCGAACTCCACGTTACCTCGGAGGCGTTGCTGTTTTCTTGACCTGTGTCGAGAGCCTTCTTAGAGGCCGGAGGTGTTTGGTAGGAACTTTCTGTCTTTGTTGAGACGAGATTCCTTAGGTCTTTGGTGTGGTTTGTCCTTCATCTGTTTTGATGTAGTTCATCGCTTTTTCTTTTTAATTTCCCTTCTCTTTTGGAGGGCCCTCCCCTTGCTTTTTGTGAGGTTGCGTAGAAGTGTGAATGTACCGCTGAGGGGCCTTTCCTCTTCATCCGATCTTGTTGGGCGGTCGGATTTCGTCACCGTCAGGACGAGGTTCTCCTTTCGTTCCTGACGTAGTCGATTTCAGCTCAGGTTAGGATGAGGTTCTCCTCCTATTCCCAATGGGCCGCGGGGGCACATAAGGGCCATCGCAAGGGTCTCTCCCCCCATCCGGTCTAAAAGAACCGAGCCTTCGACTTTGCTCATGTCAGGACGAGGTTCTCCTCCTGTTCCTGACATGGCTGTGGGGGCGCATTAGGACGTTGTAAGGCCTCTCCCCCCATCCGGTTTAAAAGAATCGGGCCTTTGACTTTGCTCATGTCAGGACGAGGTTCTCCTCCTGTTCCTGACATGGCTGTGGGGGCGCATTCGGGCGTTGTAAGGCCTCTCCCCCCATCCGGTCTAAAAGAACCGGGCCTTTAACTTTGCTCATGCCAGGACGAGGTTCTCCTCCTGTTCCTGACATGGCTGTGGGGGCGCATTAGGATGTTGTAAGGCTTCTCTCCCCATCTGGTCTAAAAGAACCGAGCCTTCGACCTTGCTCATGCCAGGACGAGGTTCTCCTCCTGTTCCTGACATGACTGTGGGGTTGCATTCGGGCGTTGTAAGGCCTCTCCCCCAATCCGATCTCAAGATAATCGAACTTTCATTTTATTTATGTTAGGATGAGGTTCTCCTCCCGTTCCTAACATAACCTTGTTTTAATTGTTTGAAGGGGTTATCCCCAATCGTAGCAAATCCATGCCAAATGGGAGGAACATGCAAAGTCGAAAGGAATTTAGATTCAGGACAAGGTCGTAAAAGATACATTTACAGGTTTCCCGAGTTTCATGGTCGTGGAAGGTCTGCTCCTCCTTGAGGCCCTCCGGTGATGGAGTCGATGGTCTCAATTGGAGGCCGATCTCCGGGCTGCTCCTCCTTCCTTGGCAGTTCAGGTTGCGGCAGGGCCCTTGGCCGATCTTCTCTACCCTCAGACCGGCATCGAATGAACCTGTTGAGTCGACCTCGTCGGATGAGCTCCTCGATCTCGTCTCGAAGCTGGATGCATTCCTCCGTGTCGTGGCCGTGGTCACGGTGGTAGAGACAGAACTTGTTGGGGTTGCGCTTCCCGGGGTGTGTGCGCATCCTCTCTGGCCTAGGGAGCTGCTCCCTGACCTCCATCAGTACCTGGGTCTTCGAGGCATTGAGGGGGGCGTAGTTGCGAATCTTCCCGATGGAGAATCCCGCCGAACCCCACGATCTGGACTTCTCTGTTTACGTACCCGAGGTGGAGTATGGGCACGCTTGTGCCCAGGAGGGGATCGAGAACGCGGTCGAGCTTCTCTCGACCTTTTTTCAACTGCGGGCTTACTCGAGTCTCCTGTCTGCCGCTCTCTCGCGGTCTCCTCATCCTTCATTTTGAAGGCTTCTTTCGCTCGGGCGTACCCTTCAGCCCAAGCCAACAAATCAGCAAAATTCCTGGGATACTTCTTCTCCAGGGAGAACAAAAGGTCATTCTTCTGAAGGCCGCCCTTCAGAGCGGCCATTGCTACCGATTGGTCCAAATTCTGGACCTCCAGCGCTGTGACATTGAAGCGGTTGATGTAGGCCTGAATGGACTCCCCCTCCCTCTGCCTGATATTCATGAGGGACTTCGAGCCCTTCCGGGGGCATCGGCTGCTGACAAAATGGGCCACGAATTGGTGGCTCATTTGATCGAAGGAAAAGATGGTACCCGGCTTCAGCGTCGAGTATCAATTTCTCGCCGCTCCCTTCAAGGTGGATGGGAAGGTCCGGCACAAGATGGCATCGGGTGCGCCATGAAGCAGCATCATCATCCGGAAGGCTTCCAGATGATCGACCGGGTCCGAAGTCCCGTCGTAGCTTTCGAACTGGGGGAGTTTGAAGTTTGGCGGGATCGGTTCCTGCATGATCATTTGAGAAAAGAGAGGGTCAGTGCAAATATCCTCACCATAAGTGGGGGGAGCGTGGCGGAGTTCTTCGATTTGTCGATTCATTTCCTGGAGCCTCCGGTCCAGAAAATCCTCTCGACTTCGGGTCTCGAGGGTCCTCTGACAAAATGGGGGCAGGAATCTTCCAGGGGTAGAGTCATGATCCGATTGAGGGCTCTCCACCCTCGGGTTCGTCTTCCCAGGAAAGATGGGGTGGCTGGCCCAAGTGGCCCGCCCCACTGTCAGATTCTGGCATTCTGGTGACACCCTTTCCAGGCGCACTAACGCTTGCGGCTGCTGTTGCTGCTGCATGGCCTGTACGGCCTCAGTGAGGCCTCTGACCTGCTGCACCAGCAGATCAAATTGCTCCGTGCTGACCGCCATCGCCGGAGGAGGAAGAGGAGGCTCGAAAACTGGAGGTGAGGTCGGAGCCTGAGATCTGACCGCGGAGGCCGTGGATCGTCATGTGGATGCCTTGCGGGGAGGCATCGGGCAAAGACTAAGTAAAGGAGGGAGAAGAGGATGCCGAAAAAGATGCCCGGGGGCGGTCCCATTGAGCGTCCCTTTAAGAACAAGGGTATTGCGAAGACACAGCCCCTTCCTCTAGCGCCAATCCTGTTGGTGCAAAAATCCACTTACACCAGAGAAGCTGGAGTTGCGGTCGCCGTCGGGACCTGCAAAAGAAGTCTAAACAGGAGGTGGGGTTGCTCCGGCAAGACCCTCCGATGCTCAAGTCAGTTCTCTGCCTCAACAAGAATGGAGTGCTCGAATGAAAATTTTAACAGAGTTTCTAGGTAAAAATGAGAGCTTATAGAATAACGTATCTGGGGTTCCCCCTTTTATAGGCGGAGGGGGCAACAAACTGATGGTGATGCCTGTAACCGTCTGGCAGTGGGCAGCCCATAGTCAGGAAAAGTTTATTGCGGAGAGTAGTGGGGTGGACCCGTGGCTATTACCGGGGCGTGCCACGTGGAGTCTGCCACGAGGAGCGGAGCGGCTTCTGTTGTCGCGACTTGCCAGAGGATAGAAGAATCGTGCGGTATCCATCACAGTAAGTGGAGCAGGACCGTGGCCATTATTACGGCCTGCCAGGGAGTGATGGAGCCGCGTGGAATCCGTCGCAGGAGGTGGAGCAGGGTCGTGGAGTGATGGAGCCGTGTGGAATCTGCCACAGGGAATGGAGCAGAATCGCGACTGTTACTGCGGTGCACCAGGGGGTGAAGGTCTGCCGGTTGAAGTTCGACTGGAGTGTCTGGCGGAGAGAGGTAGTTAGCCATCTGTCTGAGAGGAGCTCGGAATCCGACTTTCGCAGGAGTTCGGATGGAGTTTTCCTTCAGTCACAGCCGGGGGTGGAGTTCGGCTCCCGTAGGGGTCTGGGCGGAGTTTTCTTGCTGTTGGAGTCGTGGGTGGAGTCCGGCTCCCTTAGGAGTCCGGACACAGCTCACCGACAGTTGAAATCGAGGATGAGGCATGGCTCCCGTAGGAGTCCGGGCGGAGCCTACTTGTAGTCGGAGTCGCGGGCGGAGTCCGGCTCCCGTAGGAGTCCGGGCGAAGTCTGCCTGCAGCCGTTAGAGTTGAGGACGGAGCCCAGCTCCCATAGGAATCCGGACAGAGTCTTCCTGCAATTAAAGTCAGGGGAGAAGTCCGGCTCCCGTAGGAGTCCAGACGGAGCTTACCAGCAGTTGAAGTTGGGAACGGAGCCCGGCTCCCGTAGGAGTCCGGGCGGAGCTTACCAGCAGTTGGAGTTGTGGATGGAGCCCAGCTCCCGTAGGAGTCCAGGTGGAGTCTTCCTGCAATTAAAGTCAGGTGCGAAGTCTGGCTCCCGTAGGAGTCCGGACGGAGCTTACCAGCAGTTGAAGTTGGTGACGGAGCCCGGCTCCCGTAGGAGTTCGGGCGGAGTCTTCCTTGCGGTTGAAGTTGGGGACGGAGTCCGGCTCCCGTAGTAGTCCGGACAGAGTCTTCCTTGCAGTTGAAGTTGGGGGATGGGGCCCGGCTCTCGTAGGAGTCCGGGCGGAGTCTTCCTTACGATTGAAGTCGGGGATGGAGCCCGACTCCCGTAGGAGTCCGGGCGGAGTCTACTTGCAGTTGAAGTCAGGGATGAAGCCCGGCTCCCGTAGGAGTCCGGGCGGAGTCTACTTGCAGTTGAAGTCATGGGCGGAGTCCGGCTCCCGTAGGAGTTCGGGCGAAGTCTGCCTGCAGCCGTTGGAGTTGAGGACGGAGCCTGGCTCTCGTAGGAATCCGGGCGGAGTTTACCTGCAGTTGAAGTCATGGGCGGAGTCCGGCTCCCGTAGGAGTTCGGGCGAAGTCTGTCTGCAGCCGTTGGAGTTGAGGACGGAGCCCGGCTCCCGTAGGAATCCGGGCGGAGTCTTCTTGCAATTAAAGCCAGGGGTGAAGTCCGGCTCCCGTAGGAGTCCGGACGGAGCTTACCAACAGTTGAAGTTAGGGACGGAGCCCGGCTCCCGTAGGAGTCCGGGCGGAGCTTACCAGCAGTTGGAGTTGGTGACGGAGCCCGGCTCCCGTAGGAGTCCGGGCGGAGTCTTCCTTACGGTTGAAGTTGGGGACAGAGCCCGGCTCCCATAGGAGTCTAGGTGGAGCTTACCAGCAGTTGGAGTTGTGGATGGAGCCCGGCTCCCGTAGGAGTCCGGGCGGAGTCTTCCTTGCGGTTGAAGTCGGAGATGGAACCCGGCTCCCGTAGGAGTCCGGGGCGGAGTCTACTTGTAGTTGAAGTCGAGGACGGAGCCCGGCTCCCGTAGGAGTCTGGGCGGAGTCTTCCTGCAGCTGTTGGAGTCGAGGATGGAGCTTGGCTCCCGTAGGAATCCAGGCAGAGTCCACCAGTAGTCGAAAGTCGGAGGGGACCTGCAAGGGTCAATCCCGCTGAGAACTTCGGCTGAGGGTATTTTATACCCAACAGTAAGTAATGAACCATCTTCTCGAGATATTTCATATTTATTCTGAAAATAAATAATTATTCTCTGAAATTATGCATGATTTATGAAATTATGTTTTGAAAAAAAAGTACTTTTGAAATATTATGGTATATCGATCATGCACATGTTCAGTGAAAAATTATGATATATTATGATACAAAGTGTTATGATACAGATCGGATTTATGCTCTCAGCCTAACTATGTTTCAGTGGGCTCCGCCAATGGAGATTATACGTTGGTACTCAGTGGACCTTGCCAGTGGGGGTTGTGCGCTGATGTTTGTGGACCCTGCCAGTAGGGGTTGTGCGCTGGTATTCTGTGGACCCCGCCAATGGGGGTTAAATATTGGTCATAGTCGAGGCTGTTGAGTTACGAGTGTTTTGAATCGAATCGGATTTATGATTATATTATATGTGAATATTTGAAAATATTGGATTTGTATTAAATCAGTATGAAATATATTTTTATGTTTATTTGCAGCATTGTTCTTGAAAATTATGTAATATCTGAAATATCTAGTTGAGATATTTATTACTTACTGGGCTGTCTAGCTCATTACCTTTCTTTCTATTTTTTAGATTCAGATAATTAATTTCAAGCGTGGGAAAAAATATTGGGACAGAACTTTTAAAGGCGAGATTTAGCATTGTCAACTTTATTGAACTTAGATCTATTATTTTATTGTTAGTAAAATTTTATTGGATGTAAGATATTTATTTTAATTACTTGAATTAAAGTTGAATAATAATTATTTGAATTTATTCCGCTGTGATACTTTAATATCGTGATGAGATGTCTTGCATGCTTATGGAGAGAGTTCTTCATGAGTATGCGACGGTTGCCGCGACCTCCTGCTCGCGATCTCGGGCCGGGGGCGTGATAATTAATATGATATCAGAGCATAAGTGGATAAATTATGACACATAGAATTAGACATAGTATGAGTATAGGTGGGTAAATATTAGAAATATTGGAACGTTAAAGTATGAACATCATAACAAACCCATCCTAACAAATAGATAAATGAATCTAATAAGGTTTTACTACTACAAGGTTATCATGCCTCCCCGTAGAATGACAAGAATTACTCAAGAAATTGCAAGAGAGACATCACAACCATGGGATGGTAGCACTCCCCATCTGACCAGTGGCACCCCTCAGGAGGAGGGAGTCATAGATCCTAATGGGAGTACTTCAAGAGCACGTCAGGAACCAGTTATAGCTCGATTAATGCAGACCCTAATCAGGATGGTACAAGCGCAACAATAAATACAGCAGCAAATGCTTGAACAACAGCAGATACAACGAGATACACAACAACATCAACATCCACCACCACAACATGGAGAGCAACCAGTACAACAGAACAATATTTCAGAATTTAAAAAGCTTGCACCTCCAGCTTTCAAGGGGACTACAGAACCTTTGGAGGCTGATAACTGGATAATGGAGATGGAGAAGGCCTTCGCTATCCAAGAGTGTCTTGATGAAGAAAAGATTCGATATACAGCTTATTTATTACAAGGAGAAGCATACAACTGGTGTCAGCGACTACAGCGCAAGTATGAACAAGACGGTGAAATACTTACCTGAAAAAGATTTCGGATTGCATTCTATGATCAGTATTTTTCTCGAAGTATAAGGATCCAGAAAGAGCAAGAGTTTATTTATTTGAAGCAAAAAGGTATGAGTGTAACCGAATATGAAGTAAAATTTATAGAGTTAGCAAAATTTGCTCCGAGATTAATGGATGGTGAGCAAGAATGTGTTCACAAGTTTGAGATGGGACTGAGAACCGAGATTCGAAAATAAGTGGTTCCATATGAATTGATAACTTATGCAGATGTGGTAAACAAAGCACTGATAATTGAAAGAGAAGTCAATGAAGAATGCATGGAAAGGGAAAGAAAGCAAAGAAAGAGAGCAAAATCAAATGATACACAAGGGCAGAATAATAAAAACATCAAAGTTCAGCTAAGGGAGCAATAGATAATAAGACTCAACAGATTGACAGTAAACAGTGCTACAGATGTGGCAAAAATCATGCAGACAAGGATTGCCATTGGAATACAGGTGTTTGTTTCAAATGTGGTCAAATGGATCATAAAATTGCTAGCAGCCCACTAAATACTGAAAATCAAGTTGGCCAAAGAACTTATGAAGGACAACATAAGGGTGGTGGATAGATTTCTAAAACCCAGGAAAGAGTTTATGCGCTTACTCAACAGAATCCATAGGCTTCCAATACAATGGTGACAGGTATGAAAAATTTCGAGGACGAAATTTCTTTTAGGGGTGAAGAATGTTACAGCCCAAGCCCAAGCCCAAATTAAAAGAACCAAACCCAAAAAAAAAAAAAAAAATAGAGAGAAACAGGGGATCGGGAAGAAGACTCCTGACTCCCGGTAGGAGTCTTCTTCTCCGATCAAACCTCGAAATCGGGAGTCCTAGGACCTCTCGGAGTCCTAGGGCCCTCTATAAAAAGACCTTCCCTTTCCTTAGAAACCGAACATCGGCCCTCTACCACTCTCTCTCCCTATTTTTCCCGATTGGAGCCACGGACACTCATCTTGTTCTCGCCGTGATTGCTCGCCGGTGGGGTCACCGGAGGCCGAGGTGAGTTTCCTTCTCTTCCTCTTTTCTTTCCCTTTCTCCCCGTGCCTTTGTGCGCGACTGCCGGCGACGGTTGTCGTCAATTTTTGGTCAGAAAAGAGACCCCTATTTTGGCCTCTTTTTTCTTGGATTTTCCGACGCCGGCGATCGCAATCGACTACCGGTCATGCTTCTCCGTAACCGGGGGAGTGGCCCCCCTCTGTCACCGACCTCCGTCGTGGCGGTCGTGGCCTGAATGGCTCGGCAAAAGAGGAGAACCGTCGGTCCCCTGTTCGGCCTGGAAGGAGCCCGAGAGAAGAAGAAGAAGAAGAAAAAAAAGAAAAAAAAGAAGAAAAAGAAGAAAAAGAAGAAAAAGAAGAGAAAAAGAAGAAAAAGAGAAAAGAAAAGAAAAGAAAAAGAAGAAAAAGAGAAAAGAAAAAAAAAAATATATATATATAAATAAATAAATAAATAATGAGAGAGAGTTTCTCTCTCTTCTCTCTCTTCTTTCAGTCTGAACCCTTACTTCTCTCTCTAAAATTGGACTTTCTCTCTCTACTTTCTCTCTCTAAAATTTTTTCTCTCTAGGTTGTTTCTCTCTCTTGATGGATTTCTCTCTCTAAAGTTATTCATCTAGAATTAGCGCAGTGTAAGGCTTCATTTTGATGACTTTGATCGAGTTTAAGAACAGTCTGATTTTAAGTGAGGTTTTGATTTGGAATTTGTTTAGATTTAATTTTGAATTAAAATTAATGTAAAAATATAATTTTGGATAATAGGTACTGAAGAATCTCCTAGAAGTTAGTCGATCTATTCATTCAGTGCTCTGTGAAAGGTAAGTAATAAACCATCTTTTCGAGATATTTTATATTTATTCTGAAAATAAATAATTATTCTCTGAAATTATGCATGATTTATGAAATTATATTTTGAAAGAAAAGTACTTTTGAAATATTATGGTACGTCGATCATGCACATGTTCAGTGAAAAATTATGATATATTATAATACAAAGTGTTATGATACAGATCGGATTTATGCTCTCAGCCTAACTATGTTTCAGTGGGCCCCGCCAATGGGGATTATACGTTGGTACTCAGTGGACCCTGCCAGTGGGGGTTGTGCGCTGGTGTTTGTGGACCCTGTCAGTGGGGGTTGTGTGCTGGTATTCTGTGGACCCCGCCAATGGGGGTTAAACATTGATCATAGTCGAGGCTGTTGAGTTACGAGTGTTTTGAATCGAATCGGATTTATGATTATATTATATGTGAATATTTGAAAATATTGGATTTGTATTAAATCAGCATGAAATATATTTTTATATTTATTTGCAGCATTGTTCTTGAAAATTATATAATATCTGAAATATCTAGTTGAGATATTTATTACTTACTGGGCTGTCTAGCTCATTACTTTTCTTTCTATTTTTCAGATTCAGATAATTAATTTCGAGCATGGGAAGAAATATTGGGACAAAGCTTTTAGAGGCGAGATTTAGCATTGTCAACTTCATTGAACTTAGATCTATTGTTTTATTGTTAATAAAATTTTATTGGATGTAAGATATTTATTTTAATTACTTGAATTAAAATTAAATAATAATTATTTGAATTTATTCTGCTGTGATGCATTGATATCGTGATGAGATGCTTTGCATGCTTATGGAGAGAGTTCTTCATGAGATACGGCGGTTGCCGCGACCTCCTGCTCGTGATCTCGGGCCGGGGGCGTGACAATATAATCACTTAAAGAATCTGCTGATTGAAAGGAGAGTAGCTCGTGGTGTTATCCACTTGTGAGATATTCAGGATTTGCAGATCACAAAAACCCTTCATTCAAGTTTTTCCTGCAGTTCCAAGTAGCATATAAATTAATCATCCTTTGGAATTAACTACAGAGCCAAGGTTTCCTATAAAATGTTCCATATTTCTGTTTCAATTAGTTCTTCTGATCTACAAGCATCTTAAAGTCATGCAATTAAGTTGCTCCCCTGATACCTTCCGGCTGTTAAATGAATGTTATCCAGGGTCTGCTCTAAAACCAGCTTGTCAACACGAATGTGCCATGGGAGCCATCCATGTTCAGCGCCTGCAAATGTCCTAAGAACTTGGAGGCCGGAGGGACTTGGTCTCCCACAAAATATAACTCCAAAAAAGTAACCCCATATCCATGGTCAAACTAAGGAATCGAAGAATTGCCCTACAGCACCTTTGAAAAATATCCACACACATATGCAGCCACCTTGCGGCTAAATGAAATATAAAAGTAAAAGTTACCCAACCAGACATATATATCTCATCGAAAAGGGATTCCTCCATGATACTTTTTATACCATCTTGGATAGCTGTCGGTCATCCATTTTGGACACGCATGGCCCTCCTTCACCGCTCTAACATGCCGCATATTGCACTAATCTTTCAGGATAAATAAGTGCCGTGCATCTTCAAAATGAATGATGTAGCAGCCATCCAAGATGATACCGAAAATTAGTAGCACCTTACAAAAACTTTATAAAGAAACGCCAGATTCATTGACCTGCGATGGGGTATATATAAATTATAACACACCATATGCAAACTGACCCGTCAATTAGAGATGCTCGGTAACCTCTCATTGGTAGATCCATATCCACCTGATTGGCATCAGAGAGATGCCAGTAATCCAAAAGTAGTTGATTCTGATCACAAACGTGTGTACACTATAATAAACGAAGGATGAGAAATTGGAACAAGATTTCTGCGAGACAAAAAGAATTCGGGAATTATCGAGGCCTTTCTCCTGTCCATCACTCCAAATCTACCGTGGAGGCATTGGGCTCCAGCCTCCCAGTAGTGAGGGCGAGTGGGCTCGCCCAGCTCGCCTACGTAGTCCATTGGACCTGGTCCAAGCAATAATTAGGCCCCTTTTTTTCCAGTCCTTGTGCCCGGGGATACCGCGCCCCAACCAAAAGCGACGCCGCCCACGCAAGCCTCGTATGCCAGATTCCAACCCTTCCACGTTCCATAACCTGTCCCCACCTTCCCCACCCTTTTGTTTAGTCCCCATTCTCCTCCCTGTCCCCACCTTCTCCACCCTTTTCCTCTCCCTCCCCTCCTCTTCTTGCTATATTTGTACAACCCTCCTCCCCTCCCCCTTCTCTCTATCCCAACTCCAACTCCAACCCAGCATCTAGTGTTCAGAACATGTGCAATTCCAAAATAAAAATAGGCCATGCAGTTGGCCTCGCCGCGGTGACTCAAATTGATGGAAGGCCGGTGTTGCAGCCGGCTTGCAACCGTGTGGTGACCTTGGAGGCCGGCCGGCCGCCGAACAAGACTCTACAAAAATCCATTTCTTTACCTACTTTCTTCACCAACACCGTCACTAGTTCTGATCTTGATTCTAATGTGACTAAACTTGTTGCTTCTTCACCCAAGCTTCAGTTCTCGCCTCCATTGTCTCCCAAGGCGAAGCCTGCCAAGGCTGTGCTCAAGCAGAGCAACGACCCCAATGGTCTGAACTCAAGCAAAGAAAAGCCGGCGACACCGAAGTGCTCCACGAAGTCGACTCCAGTGGTGAGGAAGAAATCGAAGAAATCAAGCAGCAGTGGCCAAGGTGGCCTTTCAATAGAATCATCCTCATTCTCAAGCTGTGATAGAGCTCCCGGCAGCATTGCAGCAGCTCAGAGGGAGAAGGCCAGCCTCATGAAAGCCCAGAGGAAGATGAGGACCGCCCATTATGGGCGGACCACATCAAAGCTTGAATGGAAGGTAATTCCAGTGGATTCTTCCAGCAATGCTACACAGGAAGAGAAAAGATGCAGCTTCATAACATCCTATTCAGGTAAGAGATATCTTCTAAAATATTGTCTATGAATGTATTTTTCCTTTGGAGCTTTTATAGTTTAACCCTTTTTTTTCTGAATTTGATCATATTAATTAACTAGTCTCTTTCTTATTATTATGTGGCTTGTTATGTTGTGTAGATCCACTCCATGTTGCATACCATGATGAGGAGTGGGGAGTGCCAGTCCATGATGACAAGTGAGTTTTGCAATTCCTGTGTGTGTGTGTGTGTGTGAGAGAGAGCGAGAGAGAGAGAGAGAGAGAGAATTTGCAGGCTAAGATGCGGCCCTATTGATGCAGGATGCTATTTGAATTACTAGTGCTATCCGGTGCTCAGGTCGGACTGGATTGGGCTACCATATTGAGGAAAAGGAATGACTTCAGGTAGAACAAACTGATTGTTTTAGATAAATTTTGATGTCTCGGTCTGTCAGATAATACAATTCCGTTAGTTTAGGAAAAGGAAGTTGTTATAATTGTTTTTATTCCTTTTTTGTCTGCATACTTGCAGGAAAGCTTTCGCCGAATTTGATGCAGAAGTGGTCGCCAAGTTCACAGAGAGAGAAATGACCTCCATCAGCACGAAATATGGGCTGGATTTGGGGAGAGTTCGGGGAACGGTAGACAATGCTAACCGAATACTTGAGGTATCTCAGGCAACCTGTTATTTATCCCCTTTTTTTTTTTTGTCACGTATTAAACCTTATCATTAGAACACAAAAGGATGTATAAAAGTATAAAACCAGTTTGTCGAATCGAAACTAGTGAATCACTCTCAAAGTTCTATGTGTGTACGAGGAAAACCCTGGCTGGAGAAAAGGTATCATATTATACCTGCCAAGCTAAAAGAAGCTTCAATAATAAACAGAAGAACCTTTTAGCTCAAAAAATTAAACAAAAGAACTTTCAGGTAACCATACCCATAAAGAGGTTAAATAGACATGTAGTAATGGTTTTTTAATTACCGCTCACTTGCGATGACAACCAATAACAAGGAAGCAAACAGCACATGGTTATTGATTTTAACGCAGTTTAGGAGTGTAAAGAATTGGTCACATATATACAAGTACAGTTATGTACTCATTATTCTGCCTTTCATCTGGGCAGCAGAAATATTATCAACAGCTCATAATTACATCTCACTAACATGGTGATCATAATCAATTCAGAAGCGTCCTAATTATTGAGCTTCTTTTGATCCGACAAGTCAGGACTCGCTTGGCAAGAATCTTATTCTGCTCTGCAAACACCATCACACAAGTTGGGCCTGTCCTCGACGTTAGACGGTAAAAGTGACGACACTCTAACAGAAACCCTAGAAATTTGTTTCGATGATTGCACCAAAATGAAAGCGACAACACTAAGTACCTAACTAATCTAACCCTTGTCTCTTATCTCATCCTTTCTTCTCATATGCTACTAGTATGAACGATTCATGTAATGATTGTGACCGGTCTTGGAGCAGGTCCGGAAGGTGTTTGGGACCTTCGACAAGTTTGTATGGGGGTTCGTTAACTACAAGCCCATATCTACCAATTACAAGTCATACAGGAAGATCCCAGTCAAGACCTCCAAATCAGAGTCCATTAGCAAAGACATGGTCCGCAGGGGCTTCCGGTTCGTCGGCCCAACCATCGTCCACTCCTTCATGCAGGCCGCCGGCCTCACCAACGATCACCTCATCATGTGCCCCGCCACGACTACTGCTCCTCCAACTCCACCACCAAAATCATCTTAAACTTCTAATCCTGACCGCCGGTATATATAGCTTATTTGTGTATAGGCCTTTCTTATGTAGCGTTGTGAGCATTTTATTATTATTATTATTATTTTTTTTTTGTGATATAAGTGTGGATAAGAGATCAGGATGGAGAGAGACAAAGAAGGGGGAGTTGCATGTGGCGAGGGGACAGAGAACATGTGGGTTGGCAGACAACTGCTTGCGTGTGTCAGAGGGGCTTTTCTCTTTGGCCATGTGACCGCAGTACACCTCATTATTCCCCATTGCCACGAGGAGAATGCTGTGTCAGGGACCAACTACTCCCCTTCGCCACTAGCCATCCTTGGCTTGTCGTGTGTTAGTTCTCATAGCTCTCTTTCTGCCTCTCGTGTTAAGTTGGTGCTTGCTTACTCGGTGGAAGAGTGGTGACATTTCCACTGGTCTAACTACTGTTTTCCTAGAAGGAAATGGAGCCACCTTCCAAGTGAGATGGATGGAGGTTGAGTGTGGGTTGTATATATTGTGATGTGGATGTTTAGTTTGCTTAACAGATGGTGTATACTCTTTTCCTTTTTCCTTTTGATATCTGTACAAGAATCTTTCTCCATGTGCTCCCCCTTTTCTTTTGGGTTACCTCCTCTCCTTGTAACCAATTATTTGTATGTGGTTGCCTGGAAGATCACGTAACTCCTTGTTAGGCAATTACTGTCTTCCTCACACCATTGAGGCTGGATGGAGTCGGCATCATGGCATGGATTCTTACTTGTAGTGGTGGCAAGCCCATGCTTTTGCTACATGATTCACACTCCGACATTTAATAATATCAATCAAATATCTATACAAATGAAATTCTAGGAATCATCATCTGGAAGAGCATGGTATAAAGATAACTCTATCAATGTGAATATATGAAGGTCTACTCAAGAGAATTCTTGAAGGACAGATGCAATTGCTTTCATATTGTCAACCACATAAGCTCATGAACATAATTTCTCAAAGTGATTGCTTTGCTTTCTGCAAAGATTTGAGCCAGACATTGTGCCGTTTAGGTAGACAATACAAGATAGCAAGTCCATTGAGGCTTTGGAATCGATCGAGAAATGGAAGGCACCGTGGGACATCTAGATATACGATGAAAGTACTCAAACGAGTTCCACATGATAAATGGAAAATTATGGAGAATAGAGTAGGGATTTTTTTTATCTATATATTCATAAGTTTCTTCGCAATCTTTTCTAGAAAAAATGCCTCCTAAAGTGATTCAATGTACTTCAGAAGGTCAGATTACATTGGCTTATCATGGAACTTCTACAACAAGGACTCCTATTATACTTTTCATTTTTTTTTGGATGGTGACTTGTCACACCCCAAATTCATCACTCAGGACAGTACATGATATGGTTGTACATTCCGCAAGATATAATAATATAAAATATGCAAAACCTACTGAATGAATTAAACATCAACAATGTAATCGGCCATTTTCAACAATAAAATAAACTAGTCCAATATTTTTAGATTATAAATATAGTATTATTATAGTGTCCAAACATCCAGTAACATCATAGATTCTCTAAACCCTATTCCACTACCAAACTTCTAACCTCGGGCATGCTAAGCATCCCGTGCCCCTGGAAAAGAAAGATAAGATGTGCCACAAACTAATAGCTCGGTAAAAATTTCCATGCGCACACCACCATAAATAATTTGGTAGTTAACAATAAATATTCTATGAAAGCATGCAATAACCAATGAAATGATATTAAACTATTATTATGGAGACATGCACATATTGGATATCTAGAACATAAATTTTTACTAAACAAACCATAATGTATCAATGCATCTATTTTTCCCAACGCTTGGAGATCATCATACTCATGGCGATTTTGAAGTAGAATTTGAAAAGGGATTGCACATGTTGAGCCAACTCTAAACTTCTATATCATAGGGCCGCCTCATGACCGATAAAAATAAATGACATTTGACTAAAGCAAACAAATATGGTGCTAACAGAATTGGCCAAACTACTTTGAAGACACATCTGCAAGAGATTATAGACTGAAGAAAGGGAGACTGCTGAGCTGAACTATTACATCGTAGGTCAAAAAAAGCCATCATAAGAAGATCAAGCCTAATCATGCAATAATCATCTGGCAGGTGGTGCAGAGTTTAGCTATCATGATAATATAGCGAGAGGAGGATGGTTAATGTTAATTGCCAAAACTACCAAAAGTAAAAGTCAGATATGGGCAGTTGCTACTGAAAAATATATAGTTAACATACCATATGATTTGTCTTCTAGATTAATAAATGGATTCTATTTTGAAAATGAAACTTTTGGCATATCAATGATTTCAATTTATCTTTATTTATCTTTATTTTTTCTCGCTCATAATTTACCACTAAAACACTATATCTATCCTTATGTGGTCACTACACCAATTTATGGAAACGGTGACAGCTTTGTGCCATATACTAAAAATATTGCTAATTTAACCTTTGTCTGGTATGTTGTAAGTTTTTCATCAAGTTGATGATCTAATATAGTTGAGGTATGTAGTGAGTATATATGATATTTGTTATAGTAGTGTATAATAAATTTATGCTGCTAATAAGCAACTACAAGTCCTTTTTTTTTATTTCGATAAAACTCTAAGTTAAGTAAGCAATTGGAGAAAGATCACAATCCTCCCGATATGAAGTAGCATTTGATTTCAAAAGAAATACCGGAAGAGTAATAATTATTTTATTAAGATAGGACAATGAATAAATGATAGCTTTATGATATTTCTTACATTTTTTTTAAAAAAAATCGAGGAGTTTCCAATCCACTCGCCTTCTCATTGTGCTCACCCTCGTGTGATTTTTGCCAAATGTTCCATCTAGTGCATGATATGTTTTCAATTAACACACACAAACATAAATGAATTCCATCCTCTCAAACAAATACGAGAATCCTCCTCTCAAGTGCGATGCTCGCCCTTACGCAAAGAAAAAAAAGCATGATGATCTAATAGTTTGAGTTGGCAAAGGACTTTTTGATATTGCTTGAAAACCAACGAATCCCAAAAGACCCGAATTCCCATCTCAAGCACGATGCTTGTGTATTTTCCTCTCAAGCGCGATTTTTTGCTCAAGAAAACCATGTCGATTAACATTGTGTATTCCTCTCGCTATGGAAAACCATGATCCAACATTGATCCAATGCCTCACAAACCACATAGAAAAGGGTTGAGATGGGTAAAGGGTCTTCTTGCTCTCATAGGAAGCCCTTAATCCCCAAATCCTCCCTAGCTGTTTCTCCTCCATGCCTCATGCCCACCTCCCCTCCCTTGCTTGACAAAGGAACACCTCAGAGTTTCACTTGTTCATAAATTGCCTCGAGCCAGGTAACCATCATTCTCTCCCTCTCTTCCCTTCTCTCTAATTTTGCACTGTCTTCTCTCAAATTGCCTGTGATCACCTTGCTCCTAGCGGATCCCACAGCATGATGCTAGTGGATCGTTGTTTCCCCTGTTTTGTTAATAGGGCACCTCCTTGTCCATCCATCAAATCAAGACATTAGCCCCCTATTTTTCCTTTTGGTTTTCCTTCCTCGCTCTGCTCATGTCGCCCCAACCCTCCATACATGCATGCTTGAACAACCTAATATCCTGTTTGATCATCTCTGATGAAGATTGAGAGGATTGAACACCGGTGAATGCCAGATTCGGTGTTTCTTTCCCTTGATGCAATAGAAAATTTTTTGAACAAATATTAAGTTACAATAACAACTAATTTCTTATGAATGTCTCTGTGATTTTTCTATTAGATTGAGAGGATTGAGTGGGATTAGCACTGTTGAATGCTAAAGACTAAGAGGATTAAGTCGGATTAGCACCCTACAAATCCTGAAGGTCTAGCTCCTTATGAGTTCTTCTTTCTCACTCTCGATCATTTTTTCTTTTCTGTGATTTCTCTATAATATAGCTGTAGCTATTAAAGTTGAATCTAAATGTTGCAGCCACAAGTGTTGTTGTAAAGTTGCAGCCACTTTATTATAGGAGTGCAGTGGAAAGAGGGCTTTAAAGGATAAAGTGCAATCTTATATTTTGAATCTAAATTTAATAAGATATTTTAAGTTAAACTTAAGAGCCTAACGTAAGAAATAAAGTAAATTTCAGCAACAATATAATCTATATTTAGATTAACAGCAACCATAAGTACTAAAAGTGAAAGATCAATAACCGAGTTTAATACACCAATACCAAGTACATATAATAATCCTAAAGATATATTTAGGAATCGAATCTTTTCAAATTTAATTATTAAAAGAAAGTGGATACATTTTGATGGAAGATTAAGAAGATAATAGGTTATGATGGTTACATGACATATCGATTATTTTGGATGAAAAGGCAAAGGTCAACAAGATTCAAGATTATAATCGGTTCACTAGATGTGGGGTATCCATGACTATCAAGTTAGCGGCACTATGGTGGACAAACTCCAGCACAAAAAAAATTAAAGACAAGAGGATCTAGAAGAAGTGGAGAGGAAGGAGAGATCGATCCAAGTGTGAGGAAGAAGTGACCATGAATCAGAAGATAGAGGAAAAGCCATATGTAGAGAGAGGAGGATTTAGGACTTTTGTTAAGTTCCTTTTTTTTCTCCCCTTCCCAAGACCCAAGAACCAATATTTATAATATTCTTTCTTCTTTCTTCTTTCCTTTTTTTTTACTTTTTGATTGGTCCAAAAATATCATTTTTCTCTCTCCTTTTTTTTTCTTTCCCTCTTCTCTATTTTTTTCCTTATCAATCGATCCAAAAGTACCATTTTTTCTCTTTCCTTTTTTCTCCTTCCTCCTTGTTTTTTTCTTTTTCTTCTTTTTCTTTTCTTTCCCTCTTCTCCAACAAAAGATAAATATGTTGAAAAATCATGTGGTCTTTGCAAATCTAGATTGACATCCTCATTTAGCTAAAAATAAATAAAAGGATTTGATTCAAATTTGGGTCAATCTATCCAATCTTTCTCAAAATAGTTAAGTTGAATTGAATCAAACACCAAAAATGAAATTAAAAAAAAATATGACTTGATGAATAAAATAAAATAATGACTTGATGCATTGCATCAGTTCTCTCTAGATGAAAGAAATCTTATCCCCATCAAGATAGCCTCCTGATAGCTTTGGTATAGGTCTCCTTGAAGCTGACACAACTCTACCTCTAAAATTCAGTTGCTATCAGTCATCGGATGCCCTTGCCAATGTGCCAAACATCAGCGATGTATACCCCATGTGTTCTAGTCTTACGAACATCCAAAATCTCTTCCATGCTCTTTGATGTTATCTATGCATCTACAATGAAAGGTAGCACCTCGATGCCTATAGTAGTTGGTGTTTCTCCATAATACTCAAACAAATCACTCACATTAAATACCGGAGAGATAGGTACTTTTGGTGGTAGATCAATAAGGTAGGCATTCTTCCTCAGCTTCTTGAGAATCTTGAATGGCCCCAATTTCTTTCTACCCAACTTGCTATAACTTTAGCTAGAAATCTCTTCTTCCTGAAATAGACCAAAACACTATCTCTCTCACTAAAATCTATACCTCAGTGGTGTAGGTCCATTGCTACCTTATATTTGGCTATAGAATCTTATTATCTTTTTTGAACCTGCTGTTGCACTTTCTGAATCTATTTCAAGTAGGACTTGGCTTCTATACTAACTCTATCAGAATATGGAATAGGTGTTTGATCAAGAACATGGTGAATAAGACAGCCATAGAGGACTTCAAAAGGAGATTTTTCTATGATTCTGTTGATAAAACTATCATATGCAAACTCAGCTTGTGATAAGATCAAATCTCATTGTGTTAGTCTTTTACCCATCAATTATCTTAGAAGGTTGTCCAAAACTTGATTTACCACCTTTGTCTATCCATCAGTTTGCAGATGATATGGACTACTAAAATTTAATCTACATTTTATTCTAATCATCAATGTTCTTCAAAAATGACTTAAAAATTTAGTATATTTATCTAATGTGACTGACTTAAGAATACCATATAGATGTATAATTTTATTGAAAAATAATTTTACAATATGTGATGCATCGGACGTCTTTTTATAAAGAATGAAATAGGTCATTTTAGTGAAGCGATCTATAATCACAAAGATTGAGTCAATATCTCGTGCAATTTTGGTTAGGCCAAGAACAAAGTCCATAGAGACATCATCCAAAAGAATAGAGGGAATGGGGAGAAGAGTATATAAACCTATAATCTATTTTTAATCCTTAAATATTTGATAGGTCATATAACATTGAATGGATCGTTCTATGTCCCTATGCAATTTGGCCAATAGTAGCACTCTTGAAATGACCCCAAGATTTTATCCTATCCGAAATGTCCCCCAAAACTGCTAGAATGTAGATCTTGAATTGAGAACTCTCTCAACGAACCCTCTGAGATGTATAACTTAGATTTCCTAAAAAGGTATTAGTACTCAATGTAGAAATTAGAGAACAAATTAGTGTCGAAAGATAAATATTTTTTCATGATAGATCCAAAGTAAGGGTCGTCTTTGTCTTGATCTTCATAGTCTCACGCCCTACAATCTGTAAGGAAACAGTGACAAGGAGATGGTGAAAGAAATTTTAAAGTTCTTGTACATATTTTAAGTAATCACATTAATTAAAATAACTTCATATACTTTTAATTAATCATATTAATTAAGTAGAGTAAGAAGAAAGAAATAGATCTAATCTATTCTATCAGCATGGAGGAAATAAAACTTAACTACCCAACCCTTCATATAAAAGTGAAAACCTATCCTCAAGATCCCAATATACAGAAGAAAAAAAGAATTGAAGAATAAAAAAAATATTTTTTTCTTTTTATACCTTTATGCAGATAGATAAACTTCGCAACTGTAGAATATGGATTGGTTCTTTTTCTTATAGCCACGCAAGTGTCTGGTCTCTACAGGCATCCACATGGAGATGAAGATAATCAGTAACTTCTTGGTTCTCTGGGGTGCTAGCTCCTTTGCAGAATCTTTGTTTGATGGTAAAGAGTTCTCAACTCCTTGAAAACTGTAATAGAATGATGGCTTCCTTAAGATTTTCTTTTGTTGAAATTCTGAATTTGAGGAGGCAAAAGAGAAGAGGGAGAAGCCCTTGGGCGTAGAGAGGAAGGAGGAAAGAGAGCTTGGAAAGCAGTCTTGGGGCTAAAGGAGAGAACCTTTGGGGCATTGGGATTTACTTTACCCTTGGGGCATGGCCATCCTTTTATAGGTTCAAAATCCTATGGCGCCACCCCACCTTTCATGAAAAAAATCTCCTTTTCCAAAGAAGATTGGTGGCTAGGATTTTTAGAGAGAGGCTCTCAGTGTTGCCACCCCATATAATTCAGATAAAAAGTTTTTTTATTTTGGCTTAGATGGCTAGGGTTTCAAAAATCTAATGGTGCCACCCCATACCTTCCCTATTTGCTCTCTTGTTATGGTGCCTAAAGTTTCATGCAAGAAAATCCTTAAGACGTGAGCCTTCCTTGACTGATAAAAAATTTAGTCCAAATAAGATAAGGAAGCAAGGTTTACTTGTCATACAATTGATGCACCCAAACTCTTTTTGTGTGTATGTGACCTAAGCTCCAATTGATCAAAGCCTTGATCCAAATTCAATTGAACCTAAATCCCTATTCGATTCAACTTGAATTCAGCCATCATTAAATTAAGATATGCATCACTTGCACATTAGTCCCCCTCGAACTTTGCTAACTATTAGCAAGTAAGTTCCTACTATTGTAACAATTACAAATTAGTCCAATTATCAATCATATTGATAATTTGAATGTTGTAATGATTCATAATCATCATCTAACTATTTGATTAGTTTTAATCTTCTTATGTGTGTGATCTCATAGGTTCTATTATGTCTGATAGTGAGATATGTTGAGATCTCCATCACAACAATATTAAAACTCCTTTCAATGGATTAGAATCTTTCCAATTCTTTCTAATATGAATCATTTGATTATCTATCTGATTCTCTATGGGCCCCATAATTTACTAGTGACACCTAGCAGTATATATTGGCAGTCCAGTAGAATGAAATGGAATAAACCTCTAGGTACAATTAGTGTGTGATACAGCCCTTCTATCATAGCTCTCGACAAGATAGAGGTCATGGATTATTCGTCAAACCACATCATCTGTCATATGTAAAATTTGTTCGACTTGAGTTCTTGATGTGAAGTGTGTGGAAACTCTTTTCCACTATTCATACTGTCCTGGTTAAGATCTTCTAAACTTGATCTTATAAATTATATAGGACTATTTTTCTTGTCTATCAAGGATGATAGATTCCATCTTGGTGTGTACTCTATTCCCATAATGAACCTACTACTGCCAACATGCACCATAAAGACCTATATGGCTAAGTGTTCAAGAAAATTTTGCACGGATTGATGATATGAAGAAGCCCAAGGTCCAAGATATCCAAGCCTAGTAAGTTTGCCTGCTAAGCCCCCACCGACCTATCATTGGCCATAACCTTCATCACTTCATCGCCGACTAGTCGTCGACTTCTGCCCCATCGATGCTCCGCAGCTTGAGCAGATGAAGATCCACCGACTGGTGCTTGATAATTCTTATCCAAGACTACCGACATTTTCTTAATGGCCGATCCCTATAGGCTGGGCCAATGAGTCATCAATTCACTCGAATGATTAGCTCTGACCAGATGATGGTCTTCCATTGATCACTTTCGATCGATCAGCCTTCCACTGTTGAATGAGCCCCCAGCTCCTGACTTTCGCATCTGAGGACGGCAAAGAGCATCTGACTTCTACTCATGACCGACCAATCTTCAGCTCGTTGATATCAATTTAGCACACCAGCTCAAAATTCATTACCTGCTAGATAATGATTGTCACAAAATGGATAAGGCAATCATAACCACCATATCCTGAGAGTTTCGAACAATAGTTTCGTTACTACACACAAATTGCATCCCAATCAGATGGGATCATGCTAATCGACTTACCAATGAAAGCTCCCACCTTCATCCATAAAAGGAGGTCCAAAGGAGATCCTAAAAAAGGTACATCATTATTCTACCTCTCATGCTCCATCTATTGAACAAGAATTCTAACCTAACAGTCGGAGGGTCCCCACCGGAGCAACCTCTGATTAGCACTTTTATGCAGGTCATACCCCCGAGAGACCCCTTTTGCCATCCATTCTAGCATTTCGATGCCATATAGAATCTTGCACCAACAGATTAGCGCTAGAGGAAGGGCTGTCCCTATTCGGAGGAGCACAGATCAAGAGCAATACAACCATGCCATCCAAAAGAGCTTCATCTCGCCACACTAGCACCATCACCCCTCAACCGACAGAGAGCCAGGCTAACAACCAGGTGCAGCCGCTATTAGCGAAAACTCCACCTCTTCAACCTGTGGTGGTGATAGTGGATCAATTCAACCTACTTATTCAGCAGATTCAAAATCTAATGGCTGCTGTTCAAATGATCCAGGCTGCTCCTGTACTTCCATCGATGGCATCACAACCTGATCAGGCCATTCCTATACCTCAAAGTTCTTTATGGAGAATAATAATAACAGCGAAACTTTTATTTTCTGTAATGTAAAGAATGTCATTCTCAATTAAGAAAATTTCATTCACATATAAGACAAGAAATACACTCATAGAACTATTAACCCATTTATATTTGCAGGATTCTTCTTCATTCTCAATGAAGCCATGCATTTTGATCACTTATCAAAATACATATTTCAACTTCAAAATATTTAGCATTGCCACAAGAGAAAATCTCTCGTTATGATCAATATCATAATGTTGACAATATCTTTAGGCAACCAAATGAGCTTTGTAGATCTCCACCTTCTCATCTGTGCTACTTTGATCTTATTGGATATCCACTTACACTCTATGGATATTATCTCTTCGAGTGGATCAACGAGTGTCCATACATCGTTGACCTTCATGGACTCCATTTCGGACCTATGGCTCCAAGCCATTATTCAGAGTCAAACCTCACGTAACATGGCATCTATGTAAGTAATCAAATCCTTATTGTTCTCATCGAGTTTAATAGGATCACATCTCAGAACTAGATACCGAAATATCTATCTGACGGATGTGGTACTTGACCAGATCTCCTTAATGGTGCCTCTATAATGAGTTTCGAATTTGATCTAATCAAATTCGGTTCTATGGGTTCACTAGATTGCATAGGTTCTTCTACCTATCGAACTTCATAAGTTTTACATTAAGGGCATCAGTACCTTCACCAAGGTACTCTTTTTCTGAAAAGAATGCCGAACAACTCTTATTCTTTAGCATGGTAGAAATTATATCTCCTAAATTCTTTGGTTACCCTACAAAATAATATATATAGTTTCAAGATCTAAACTAATCTGTCTACAAATGCTTGACATAAAACAAACACTCTCAAACCTCAAGATAAGAAAGTATCGACTTATACCTAGTTCATATCTCATATGGAGTCTTTGCAACTGATTAATTTAGAATCTAGTTCAGAGCATAACAAGCAGTCTTAAGAGCATAATCCTAAAAGGAGACTGACAGACTTGTAAACTCTATCATGGATCGAACTATGCTAACAAAGTCGATTCCAATAAGAGAGAATCCTATTCTCTTCTAGATATGTCAAAAACTCATCGAAAGAGCATTTTCCTATTTGGTCTGATCGAAGAGTTTCAATACTCTTTTCAATTTATTTCTCTATCTTATTATAAAATTATTTAAATATTTTAAATAATCTAAATTTATAGCAAATATGTTTATAGATCCAATACATCAGTATGTATCAGATTCAGAACATCATTGGCTCGTTCATCTTTTCCAGTAAAAGGTGACTTGGTCATCTTACTAAAGAGATAGAATTAACAGATTGACAATGATTCACAATCATTGACTTCGAGAATTATCTCCTGTTGATCTTATTCTTGTTTAATGACCGAGCCTAAATTGTCAAAGATAGACATTTGTGACATTATCTACTTTAGAGTTTATTTGTTGTGTACATTACACTAACAGGTTATGATTATTCATAAATATCATTTCTTAGTTATCCACATGATTTTGACATCATTTATAATGAAATTATAAAATCATTAGACAATAGTGATAATTATTAAAATGATATTCTTAGAATTGAAAATAAACTCGATGATTCTTAAAATCAGGATTGGAATATGACTTCCAACTCCAATATTTAGAAATCTCTTACGATTTTCAATCTTTCTACTAATCTGAAGTTATTGCAATAATTTACATGGATTTTTAATATCCAATATCTAGGTAGTAGTAACATAGATAGAGAAATCATAATATGTTATCATAAGGAACCAGATCTAGGGTTTCAGGGTTAGATCTTGAAAAAGAGGGTTAGATCTTGAAACTTTTTCAAGATCATACAGCGGAAGACTAAAATAAATTAAAATTTATTTTCTAAGATCAGAAAATCTCTAGATCTAAGATCCTATTACATGATTATTACATGGCATTAAATCAGAAATTAAAATATATAAATAAAGCATGAACTACATGTTGATCATATCAACATGTTTCTATACTACATCTAATGTATGTATTAAATAATAGATCAGATCTATTACCTTGCAAGTTAGACATTCTAACCTTGCTGATCTGGGCTTGAGGATGATGTTGCAAGCCGCACACGCGTCCGGCCTCTAGGAGTCATCCACATGAGCCCACGAATCTCAATCAGAAGTCCTGCTTCAGGAAATCAGCACAGTATGCTAGTACTGCGCTGATCCTTCTTTGATGTTTGATCAGGTGCCTCCTTCTTCTTGATTTGGACTCTTCCAAAGATGGAAAGTAGAAGGAGGAGTTTCAGATCTGAGACGCTCTCAGGAAACTCAAGATGGAAGGAGGAAAGATATGAAAATAAAAACCCTAGAAGAAGACCCTCTTCTTCTTCACATTTTTTTCTCTAGACACCCAAACTTGCGTCTTTTATATATCCACGACCTAAAGGTATTTCTCTCTGATTTTTGGATGGAAGAAAGATCTCTCAAATATCTATCTCCCCTTAAAATTTCACAAAGAAACTCATCTTATATAGAGAGATATGATAGAGTCCTTGTCTAGGTCAAACACCTAGTCAAGGCTTATCCAAACATGGCAAGTTAAGGGACGCCCAACTCTTGAGCACCTCCTCCATATTTTCGTGCATGGATCACCAAAAAAGGGTGTACAATGTAAACCCTAAAAGCCATGAAAATTTCAAAAAAAATTTGGATAAATTCGGTGCAAAATTGAAAGAGTTTTGGATTTCTAAAACTCTATCTCATAGAATTCGAAATCCAAACTTATTCCTTTTAGATTTGATCCAAATCACCTTCCATGTAAGAAAGAAGAGAGGAGACCTTTTGTGAACGTGGGAGAGATCTGGGAGAGGGCTTTTGTCACACAAAATAAGTGGAGATTGGCGTTGAATAAGAGAGAGGGCGTGGAGAAGGTTTATGTGGCGCAAGGTGGAATCCTAGTCCTACTAGGATTCTGTCTCATAACTTGTTTTAATTTGGTTTCCCAAACCAAATCAAATCAAAATTAGATCAACCCAATTAAAATAGGTCTTAACCTAATTAAGAACCTAATTTAATCAGATTAAATTAGATTTAAATCTGATTTAATTTTCTAATCAAATTAGAAATTAGATTGATCCAAGTCCTAGTTGAACTAGGACTAGTCTTTCCTTGCACTTGGCTTATGCAATAAACCAATTGAACTTGATCCAATCAAGCCCAAACCAAATCTAATTAAATCATATTTAATTAGAATTAATCTCAGCCCATTGGCTTAATCAAATTAAGCCAATTAGCAATCAAATTGCTAATCGATCTTCCTGCAACACTTGCACTGGGTTAAATGTCAATCGTATTGATTATTTAACCCTATAATGATTCTTAATCGTTGATCAACCATCCGATCGGATCATGAACTCTAATGTGTGTGACCTCATAGGTCCGAACCTAAGCCGGTAGCATAGGAACAAATTCTTATACCAATCGAAGTGACCATCTAGCAATGATACCCGACGACCGGATAGGTCGAATGTGTAGAACAACATCCTTAGAACCCATGCGGATATAGTTTTCATATAATTCATCCCCTTGACCAAAATGATCATAGGACACCCCAGAGCTCAACTGTCAACTCTGATCAGGTTGTCCACATTGTATTTCAAAATATCAAATTCATCTGATGGATTACCCTGGCCAAGGTTTTGCTAAATTGAAATACAGCGACTCATTCTTCTCCAACTCTTGGAGTGGTCAATCCCATCTCGATCACACTCTGACTTCGCAAGTACTTGACTGTGCCCAGAAGCCTTCCGTCCCTGAATTAGAAATTCAGTTAGTCCAGTACCAAAGCACAGTGAGTTGCTTGCAAGTCACTGAGGTGATCTCAAGTCTAAGGGACATTTATACCTATATCCCATCAGAGACATTCTCGACAGCAGAATACTCTGGAGTTGGTCACGTTCAATGGCGATGTACCCTTACATCTCACCTGTATGCCATACCAGTGTCTCCACACTCCTTGGTTAAGAGGACAACCAACCCATATGGCCTACAGCGACCTATGCTCGATAGAAGCTGTCGTCCTTATTAACAGCCTATCATTTGGTCGTGAACAGTTTTAAGGACTAATCGATAAATCCTCTCTTTATCAAACTTAAATAGTCCTAAGGACTTCATCATAACAACGGAGTTCATTAGAAGATGAAAGCTTATGATGAAAATGCCAAATATATTTTATTTATTAACAAATCAATTACAATACTTGGTTGCTCAACCGTCAACAGCTTGATGATTGGCTTTTTGGGACACATTTCCCAACAACTCCCACTTGTCCTAAAGCCACTCGGCACAGTATCTAATACCCATCTTCGACTTGTGGTTGTCGAACTCCTTTATTGCCAGGGCTTTTGTGAAGGGGTCGGCTAGGTTCTCCTTTCCGTCGATCTTCTGAAGGTCGACGTCACCTCGATCCACGATCTCTCAGACCAGGTGGAAGCGGCGCAAGATGTGCTTCGTCCGCTGATGTGCTTTGGATTTCTTCACCTGAGCTATGGCACCAGTGCTGTCACAGTAGAGCAAGACTGGACCATCGAGGGAGGGTGCTACTCCGAGCTCGTTGATGAATTTCCTCAGCCACACAGCTTCCTTCGCGGCATCTGATGCTGCGATATACTCCGCTTCACAAACAGAGTCCGCCACAGTATGCTGCTTGGAACTCTTCCAGCGGATGGTTCACCATTTAGAGTAAAGATATAACCCGACACACTCCTGCTATCATCATGGTCAGATTGAAAGCTGGAGTCTGTGAACCCCATAAGTTTCAGATCTGACTCGCCATAAACCAACCATTGGTCCTTAGTATTTCTCAAATACTTAAGGATGGCTTTAACCACTTTCCAGTAGTTTTCTCCAGGATCAGATTGGTATCTACTCACTACTCCTAGTGAGTATGCCACATCTGGTCTTGTACATGTCATGGCGTACATGATAGATCCCACGGCTGAAGCATATGGGACTCTACTCATACGCTCTCTCTCTTCAGGAGTTGTCGGACAATCCTTCTTAGAGAGAGAAATTCCTTGGCCTATCGGTAGATAGCCCTTCTTGGAATTCTCCATGCTGAACCTCTTCAGCACAGTGTCTATGTACATGGACTGGGATAACCCAAGCATCCTTTTAGATCTATCCCTATAGATCTTCATCCCTAGGATGTAGGATGCTTCACCCAAGTCCTTCATGGAGAACTGTGATGACAACCAAACTTTTATTCCCTGTAGTACGGGGATGTCATTCCCGATTAAGATAATGTCATCCACGTACAAGACAAGGAATACCACAACTGGACCATTTGCCCATTTATAGATGCAGGACTCTTCTCCATTCTTAATGAAGCCATACGTTTTGATCACCTTATCAAAACGCATGTTCCAACTCCGAGAAGCTTGCTTCAATCCATAAATGGATCTCTGAAGCTTGCACACCTTGGACTCATCTGTGGATGTAAACCCCTCAGGTTGTATCATATACACCTCTTCGGTCAGCTCTCCATTAAGAAAAGCTGTCTTTACATCCATCTGCCAGATCTCATAATCTAGATGGGCAGCTATTGCAAGCATTATCCGAATAGATTTGAGCATTGCCACAGGAGAAAATATCTCGTCATAGTCAATACCATAACGTTGACGATACCCCTTGGCAACCAGACGGGCTTTATAGGTCTCCACCTTTCCGTCTGCGCCCCTCTTCCTTTTGAAGACCCATTTACACCCAATGGGTTTAACCCCTTCAGGTGGGTCAACCAATGTCCATACATCGTTGACCTTCATGGACTCCATTTCGGATTTCATGGCTTCAAGCCATTTCTCGAAATCAGATCTCTGCATAGCATCCATATAGGTGATCGGATCCTCATTATTCTCATCAAGTTCAATGGGATCACCGTCCCGGATCAAGAAACCGTAGTATCTGTCCGGCTGACGCGGTACTCTACCGGATCACCTTAATGGTGCAGGTATATTGGGCTCCGGATCTGATCTAATCATATCCAACTCAGGTTCAGCTATTGGTGTCGGTCCTTCTACCTGTTGAACTTCATCAAGTTCAACCTTAGAGGCAATAGTTCCTTCACCAAGGAACTCCTTTTCTAAAAAGATTACCTTAAGGCTGACGAACACCTTTTATTCATCAGCATGGTAGAAAAAATATCCTTTTGTCTCTTTGGGGTACCCTATGAATGAGCATTTGTCAGACCTAGGTCCAAGTTTGTCTGTGACTAATCGTTTGACATAGGCCGGGCACCCCCAGACCCTAAGGTGTGAAAGTACTGGCTTACGTGCTGTCCATATCTCATATGGAGTCTTAATTACAGACTTACTTGGAATCCTATTTAACAGATAACAGGCCGATTCGAGTGCATATCCCCAGAAGGATATCAGCAAGCTAGCAAAAACCCATCATGGATCGGACCATGTCTAACAAAGTCCGATTCCTCCTTTCAAACACACCATTATGCTGTGGTGTTCCTGGAGGAGTCCATTGAGAGAGAATCCCATTCTCTCCTAGATATGTGAGAAACTCACTAGAAAGGTATTCTCCTCCTCGATCAGATCGAAGATTTTTAATACTCTTCCCAGTTTATTTTTCTACTTCACTTCAGAATCGTTTGAACATTTCAAATGAATCCGACTTATGTTTCATCAGATAGACATATCCATATAGGTATAGGTCATCCGTGAAAGTTATGAAGTAGAAATATCCACCTCTAGCACTGGTGCTCATGGGCCCACATACATCAGTATGTATTAGGCCCAAGAGCTCAGTAGCTCTCTCACCTTTTCCAGTAAAAGGTGACTTGGTCATTTTACCAAGAAGACAGGACTCACAGGTTGGAAGTGATTCACAATCACTGACTTTGAGGATTCCCTCTTGAGTCAACCTGTTTATTCTGTTCTTATTTATATGACCTAGCCTCCAATGTCATAAGTAGATATTTGACACACTATCTAATCTAGGGTGTTTCCCAGTTGAATAGACTCTTATCAGGCTTGATCTTTTGGTCTGGCTCTGTACTGATGTCCCAGCCTGAACTTGCACCTTCTTCACTTTCTTCTTCTTATTCTTCTTCCTTTTCTTAAAAGGTCAAGAACCAGAAGACGAACCTCCCACTAAGTTCACCGACTCCTTGTAAAGTTGGTGATCCTTCTCAAAGTTCTGAAGCAACCCCAGTAACCCATGGTAGTTCTCTTCAGGCTTTGTCATTCTATAATGAGTGAGGAATGGGAGATATGACTTGGGCAGCGAGTTCAGTATTGCATCTTTCCCAAGCTGCTTATGCAAGGGAAAGCCGAGCTTGCTCAATCGTTCCATCAGCTCGATCATGTACAATACATGATCAGTGACAGAGACTCCATCCCGTATTTTGGCGTTGAAGATGGCACAACTAGTCTTGTGCCTCTCTACGTCATCGGGTGTGCCAAAGGTATCCTCCAACACTTGAAGCATGTCCTTTGGCTGAGCCGTCTCGAATCTGCGACTGAACTCGTCGCTCATGATAGCAGCTAGCATGATACAGCACATCGTGGTCCGATCACTGAGCCACTTCTGATAAGTGTCTCTGACTGTTCCACATGTATTGACAGCTGGCTCCTCAGGTGCAGGATCTAATATCACATATAGGATCCGTTCATGCTCTAGGACTATCTTCAACTTTCGATACCAGCTATTGAAGTTGGATCCCACCAACTTATCATTGTCCAACAATGATCGGAGTGATAGGGAAATGGCCATATTTGCACAAAGGAGAACCATAACTTAATTAGTAATTGATTCATTAAACCTAAAGATTTGGACTTTAATCAAAAGGTTTCTCCCACTATTTTATTCGAATTGGTAGCCTCTACCTTCAATGCGAGGAATTACCCTAATTCCTTAGCGGGTACTAGAATCCACTTAGACTGCACACAAGCCCAACTTTGGTTGGCCAACCCATGTACATCTAAGGGTAGGTTCATAACCAATTATTTCTCTAAACAATTTCTAGTAATTTTAATTTTTGCCCCAGAAACCTAATCAGTAGGCTTTGGCCTCCACTGTAAGGATCCGGTTAGGTCCAACCATTAACATGATCATACTTGGTGTATCTAACCAACGAATGATTAAGCCCAACTTTGGTTGGCTCACCTAACCACCATTAGAGAGACACTTCCAAGTCATCATATGATGAGTGATAATTCCATTAGTCAACAAGCACCAGGCCTTTGGGTCTGCAATGATTATTGAGTTAATGGACTCATTATCAAACACCTTAATGGGAGGCTATGACTCAGTTATCTCCATAACTTTGTCATTTTAAGGACCTAATAATTTTAGAGGATTTAAATAATTTAGAGGATGAGGTCAGATGAACCAGCTTATCATGATCCTCCCACTGACTTCACCAAGTCAGCTTAAGGGAGGCCAGGGCTGGTCTAGGAGCACCTAAATCAGTCACACTGATTTACCTAGCTGACATGGGTCAGCTCGAATAGTCAAGTAATCCGATCAAAACATAATTTCACCAAGAGGCCAGATAAGTTCGATCAGTGGGAGGGTCTGCCAAAGCTTGCCTTAGACACCATCAGAAATGGCCAGGTAAGTGGGCTCCCAATTAAAAACCACCGGTCTGGTTTACCTTAGACACCAACTGGTTTAATTAGTTTCGATTAGATCAACCTAACAGTTCGTGCTAGACCGCTTAGCCAAGAATCAAGCCCATTTGGTTCTCGTTAAAGACATGGACTTGACCAACTACAACTATTGTAATTGATCTAGAGAATCCTTGACCTAATCTAAGACAACAATTGATTAGATTTAGTCAATTCTCTAATTAAGTCCATCTTTAATCTAACCATAGGTCTAACCCAATTAATGGACCTAATTTCCACTAACCCATTAACCCAATGTGTTATGATTTGTGTCTTAGGTTCTTCAATTCACAATCCTAGAACCTAATCAAACAACTTCTTAATTCTTAATTAAGTTTTGGGCTGAGAGTTGGGTTTGGCTTTTCAAAAAATAATTTTTATATTTGTAAAATAATTTTACAATATGATTCTACCAATCATATTGCATGTTTGATTCATAATCAAGATGCAAGTAAAATAAACATGAAACTACTTTAGATCTAATCTAAACAGGTTCATGTAATTGAAACAATTTCAACTTTAAATAATTTCTTTGCATAAAAATTATTAACAAAGAGATTTTATTTCAGATTTAAACATCTTTTAAATCTAATAAATCATAAATTTAATCTAGATCATATCTAACAAATTTATAATTAAAGATAGATCTACACAAACTAGGACAACCTTTGCACTGTAAGGGGTAAACCTTACAGCAGGACAACCTTGCAGTTTGTGATTGATCTAAAATTTTAATTTTAGATTTAATAATCAGATTATAAATTAGATCTAATCTAAAAAATAATCTAAGCATGTATAAATAATCATGTAATAAAGAACCTAGGCTCTGATACCAATTGAAGGAACCAGATCTAGGGTTTCAGGGTTAGATCTTGAAAAAGAGGGTTAGATCTTGAAACTTTTTCAAGATCATACAGCGGAAGACTAAAATAAATTAAAATTTATTTTCTAAGATCAGAAAATCCTTAGATCTAAGATCCTATTACATGATTATTACATGGCATTAAATCAAAAATTAAAATATATAAATAAAGCATGAACTACATGTTGATCATATCAACATGTTTCTATACTACATCTAATGTATGTATTAAATAATAGATCAGATCTATTACCTTGCAAGTTAGACGTTCTAACCTTGCTGATCTGCGCTTGAGGATGATGTTGCAAGCCGCACACGCGTCCGGCCTCTAGGAGTCGTCCACACGAGCCCACGAATCTCAATCAGAAGTCCTGCTTCAGGAAATCAGCACAGTATGCTAGTACTGCGCTGATCCTTCTTTGATGGTTGATCAGGTACCTCCTTCTTCTTGATTTGGACTCTTCCAAAGATGGAAAGTAGAAGGAGGAGTTTCAGATCTGAGACGCTCTCAGAAAACTCAAGATGGAAGGAGGAAAGATATGAAAATAAAAACCCTAGAAGAAGACCCTCTTCTTCTTCACGTTTTTCTCTCTAGACACCCAAACTTGCATCTTTTATATCTCCACGACCCAAAGGTATTTCTCTCTAATTTTTGGATGGAAGAAAGATCTCTTCAAATATCTATCTCTCCTTAAAATTTCATGAAGAAACTCATCTTATATAGAGAGATATGATAGAGTCCTTGTCTAGGTCAAACACCTAGTCAAGGCTTATCCAAACATGGCAAGTTAAGGGACGCCCAACTCTTGAGCACCTCCTCCATATTTTCATGCATTGATCACCAGAAAAGGGTGTACAATATAAACCCTAAAATCCATGAAAATTCCAAAAAAAAATTGGATAAATTCGGTGCAAAATTGAAAGAGTTTTGGATTTCTAAAACTCTATCTCATAGAATTCGAAATCCAAACTTATTCCTTTTAGATTTGATCCAAATCACCTTCCATGTAAGAAAGAAGAGAGGAGACCTTTTGTGAACGTGGGAGAGATCTGGGAGAGGGCTTTTGTCGCACAAAATAAGTGGAGATTGGCGTTGAATAAGAGAGAGGGCGTGGAGAAGGTTTATGTGGCGCAAGGTGGAATCCTAGTCCTACTAGGATTCTGTCTCATAACTTGTTTTAATTTAATTTTCCAAACCAAATCAAATCAAAATTAGATCAACCCAATTAAAATAGGTCTTAACATAATTAAGAACCTAATTTAATCAGATTAAATTAGATTTAAATCTGATTTAATTTTCTAATCAAATTAGAAATTAGATTGACCCAAGTCCTAGTTGAACTAGGACTAGTCTTTCCTTGCACTTGGCTTATCCAATAAACCAATTGGACTTTATCCAATCAAGTCCAAACCAAATCTAATTAAATCATATTTAATTAGACTTAATCTCAGCCCATTGGCTTAATCAAATTAAGTCAATTAGCAATCAAATTGCTAATCGATCCTCCTGCAACACTTGCACTGGGTTAAATGTCAATCGTATTGATTATTTAACCCTATAATGATTCTTAATCGTTGATCAACCATCCGATCGGATCATGAACTCTAATGTGTGTGACCTCATAGGTCCGAACCTAAGCCGGTAGCATAGGAACAAATTCCTATACCAATCGAAGTGACCATCTAGCAATGATACCCGACGACCGGATAGGTCGAATGTGTAGAACAACATCCTTAGAACCCATGCGGATATAGTTTTCATATAATTCATCTCCTTGACCAAAATGATCATAGGACACCCCAGAGCTCAACTGTCAACTCTGATCAGGTTGTCCACATTGTATTTCAAAATATCAAATTCATCTGATAGATTACCCTGGCCAAGGTTTTGCTAAATTGAAATACAGCGACTCATTCTTCTCCAACTCTTGGAGTGGTCAATCCCATCTCGATCACACTCTGACTTCGCAAGTACTTGACTGTGCCCAGAAGCCTTCCGTCCCTGAATTAGAAATTCAGTTAGTCCAGTACCAAAGCACAGTGAGTTGCTTGCAAGTCACTGAGGTGATCTCAAGTCTAAGGGACACTTATACCTATATCCCATCAGAGACATTCTCGACATCAAAATACTCTGGAGTTGGTCACGTTCAATGACGATGTACCCTTACATCTCACCTGTATGCCATACCAGTGTCTCCACACTCCTTGGTTAAGAGGACAACCAACCCATATGGCCTACAGCGACCTATGCTCGATAGAAGCTGTCGTCCTTATTAACAGCCTATCATTTGGTCGTGAACAGTTTTAAGGACTAATCGATAAATCCTCTCTTTATCGAACTTAAATAGTCCTAAGGACTTCATCATAATAACGAAGTTCATTAGAAGATGAAAGTTTATGATGAAAATACCAAATATATTTTATTTATTAACAAATCAATTACAATACTTGGTTGCTCAACCGTCAACAGCTTGACGATTGGCTTTTTGGGACACATTTCCCAACAGTTATCATATAAGTACCTTATTCAGCAATCTTTTGCTAATTTCTTAGCCTGTTCGGGTTAAGGGACTCTACCAGACTAAGTTAATCTTAGACTCTTTTATCAGTTCAGACTTATTAGCCTAAGCACGACTCTTTGCACCTTCTTTTTTTTTTTCTCAAAAAATTATTACCACACTGAAGACACATCTTCAGAGGTGCGAAAGAACTCCTTCAATATTTGAAGAATTTTCTCCCATTGAGCATCATCGAATTTACAACTAAATTCATATTCTTTACTGCTCCCAATAACACCACATAGTGATATGATTATTTGGCCACTTCTAATAAGTGTCTTTGATCATATTATATGTGTTGGATGTGAGAACTTCAGGTGCTGGATCCATAATCATATGTAGGATCCATTTGTGCTCTAGAACTATTCACAACTTCTGATATTAATTATTGAAGTTGGATCTTATAAATCAGTCACTGTCAAACAGTAAATGGAGCAATGTACATCTAGCCATAACTAAAAGAAAAATACAAGACCTCTATATTTATGAATTGATTAAGCCTAAAAATTTGGACTTTAGTCTAAAAGTTCTCTCATTATTTTAGTTGAATTGACAGCCTCTACCTCCAATCCGAAGAATTATCTTAATTTCTTAGCAGGTACTAGAATCCACACAGACTGCATACAAGCCTGAAGATGGCTCGATCAATCCATATGCATCTATGGATAGGTTCTCAATCAATTATTTTTTTAAATAATTTTTAATAATTAATTTTATCCTAAATTTTATTTCAATAGGCGATGAACCTTTACTGAAAGTTTTGGTTAGATCAAACCATTAACATGAACCTACTCAGTATTTTTAACTAATGAATGATCAGGTCTGAGGATGGCTCGATCAATCCAACCATCATCAGATAGTATAACAGAGTCATTATACAATGAATGATAATTCTATCATTCAGAGAGAACACCAAACGGATGGCGCCTGCAATGTCAATCAGAAATAATGGATCCATTATCATTCACCTTAATGGGAGGCTATGATCTAGTTATCTCTATAACTAGCTCATTTTAGAGACCTAATAATTTAGAAGATTTAAGAATCAGTTTAGAGAAGAGATGAGAAGAGATCAACCAGTAAATCATAATCCTCCCACTGACTTCACTAAGTCATTGAATTGGATCAAGGTCATACCAGTTGAAATAGCACCTAGATCAATCACACTGATCAACCTTAATGGCATAGGTTAACTCGAATCACTTAGTGGTCTAATCAAGATATAATTCATCAAATTGACCAGGTAAGTGAGATCGGTGGGAGAGTCTGCTAAGCTTGCCTTAGAGACCATCGAAATGGTCAGATAAGCCACTCCCAATTAAAAACCACTGATCGAATTACTAAACTTACTTTAAACATCAATTGGTTAATTAGTTTTGATTTAACCAATCTAATGATTCAGGTTCAACCACTGAGCCATAATCAAGATCCATTTGGTCTAATCAAAGATATGGACTTGACCATCTACAACTATTGTATTGGTTCTAGAGAAATCTTGATTTAATCTAATTCAATATTTGGTTAGATTTAATCAATTTCTCTAATTAGTCCATTAACTCTTTGATTCTAACATAAAGTCTAACCTAATTAAAAGTACCTGATTTGAGCTAACCCATATCTCATATTTTATGCAATGTCATTAGATCTCAAATCATAATTCTAGATCTAATCAACTCAATACTTAATTTTTAATTAAGTTTTGCATCAACATGATTAAGGTTTTAAAAATAATTTTCACATATAAATCATAAAATTTTTTAGATCAAATTTAAACTTTTTATGATTTTAAATTAAAATAATTTTGATTAAATAAGATTAGATGTAACTAACTTCTTCACAACTTGCATCACATACAACAGTATCTAGGGTTTCAAGATCTAGAATTTTGCAAGAAAGTAAGTTTTCTCCTTTTGCTTTCTTCTTCATGGGATCTAATCACATGGCATCCCTATACATCATAAGAGTATCCCATCGAATAGAAAGAGAGGATCTTTAAACTCTTCTTGCTTCTATGACCGGACAGTTGTTGGAAAATATGTCTCAAAAGCCAATTGTCAAGCTATTGACAGTTGAGCAACCAAGCATTGTAATTGATTTGTTAATAAATAAAATATATTTTTGATATTTTTATCATAAGTTTTCATCTTCTAATGAACTCTGTTGTTATGATGAAATCTTTAGGACTATTTAAGTTTGATAAAGAGAGGATTTATTGATTAGTCCTTAAAATTATTCATGACCAAATGATAGGCTGTTAATAAGGACGACAGTTTCTAACGAGCATAGGTCGCTGTAGGTCATATGGATTGGTTGTCCTCTTAACCAAGGAGTATGGAAACACTGGTATGGCATACAGATAAGATGTAAAGGTACATTATCATGGAACGTGACCAACTCCAGAGTATTCTGCTGTCGAGAATGTCTCTGATGGGATATAGGTATAAGTGTCCCTTGGACCTGAGATCACCTCAATGACTTGCAAGCAACTTACTGTGCTTTGGTACTAGACTAACTGAATTTCTAATTCAGTGATGGAAGGCTTCTGGGCATAGTCAAATACTTGCAAAGTCAGAGTGTGATCGAGATGGGATTGACCACTCCAAGAGTTGGAGAAGAATGAGTCACTGTATTTCAATTTAGCAAAATCTTGGTCAGGATAATCTATCAGATGGATTTGATATTTTAAAATACAATGTGGACAATCTGATTAGAGTTGACAGTGGAACTTTGAGGTGTCTTATAATTATTTTAATCAAGGAGATGAATTATATGAAAACTATATCCGTATGGGTTCTAAGGATGTTGTTCTACACATTCGACCTATCCGACCGTCGGGTACCATTGCTAGATGGTCACTTCGATTGGTACAAAAATTTATTTCTATACTACCATCTTAGGTTTGAACCTATGAGGTCACACATATTAGAGTTCATGATTCGATCGAATGGTTGATCAATGATTAAGAATCGTTCTAGGGTTAAATGATCAATACGATTGATATTTAACCTAGTGCAAGTATTGTAGGAGGATCGATTAGCAATTCGATTGCTAATTGGCTTAATTTGATTATGCTAATGGGTTGAAATTAAGTTTAATTGAATATAATTTAATTAAATTTAGTTTGGACTTGATTGGATCAAGTTCAATTAGTTTATTGGATAAGCCAAGTGCAAGAAAAAATTAGTCCTAGTTCAATTAAGACTTGGGTTAACCTAATTTTTAATTTGATTAAAAAATTAAAATAGATTTAAATCTAATTTAATTTAATTAAATTAGATTTTTAATTGAATTAAGATCTATTTTAATTAGATTAATCTAATTTTGATTTGATTTGGTTTGAGAAACCAAATTAAAACAAGTCATAAGATAGAATCCTAGTAAGACTAGGATTCTACCTTGCGCCACATAAGCCCCCCACGCCCTCTCTCTTATTCCATGCCAATTCTCTCTTATTTTGTGCGACAAAAATCCTCTCTCAGGTCTTCACCACACCCAAAAGGTTTCCTCTCTTCTTTCTTACATGGAAGATGGTTGTGGATCAAATCAAAGTAGGAATAAGTTTGGATTTCAAATTCTATGAGATAGAGTTTTAGAAATCCAAAACTCTTTCCTTTTTGCATCAATTTTATCTAGATTTTTTCTATAATTTTTGTAGCTTTTAAGGCACTTGATAGGCACCCATTGCTATTGGTCCATGCACAAAAAGAAAGAGGGGGCACCCAAGAGTTGGGTGCCCCTTATCTTGCCATGTTTGGATAAACCTTGACTAGGTATTTGACCTAGACAAGGACTCTATCATATCTCTCTATATAAAATAAATTTCTTTATGAAATTTTTGTAAAAACTAGATCAAAGAGTGACCTTTGGTGTGTCCAAATATCAAAGAGAAAGAAGATTGGGGCATGGAGAGATAATAGACATAAGATAGGATGTCTAGAGAGAGCAAAGAGAAGAAGAAGAGGGTCTTCTTCTAAGGTTGTTGTGTTCATCTCTTCCCTTCCTCCATCTTGAGTTTTCTGAGAGTGTCTCAGATCTGAAACTCCTTCTCCTACTTGTCATCTTTAGAAGAGTCTAAATCAAGAAGAAGGAGGTACCTGATCAACCATCGAAGAAGGATTAGCGCAGTACTAGCATACTGTGCTGATTTTCTGGAGCAAGACTTCTGATCGAGATTTGTGGGCTCGTGTGAATGACTTCTAGAGGTCGGATGCATGTGCAGCTCGCAACATCATCCTTAAGTCCAGATCAGCAAGGTTAGAACGTCTAACTTACAAGATAATAGATCTGATCTATTATTTATTACATACATTAGATGTAGCATACAAATATGTTGATATGATCAACATATAGTTCATTCTCTATATGTTTTAATTTTTGATTTAATATCATGTAATAATTATATAATAAGATCTTAGATTTAGAGATTCTTTAATTTTATAAAATAAATTTTGATTTATTTTAGTCTTCCACTGCATGATCTTGAAAAAATTTCAAGATCTAACCCTGAAACCCTAGATCTGGTTCCTTCAATTGGTATCAGAGCCTAGGTTGTTTATTATATGATTATTTATACATGCTTAGATTATTTTTTAGATAAGATCTAATTTATAATCTGATTATTAAATCTAAAATTAAAATTTTTAGATCAATCACGAACTGTAAGGTTGTCCTGCTATAGGGTTTACCCCTTATAGTGCAAAGGTTGTCCTAGTTCATGTAGATCTATCTTTAATTATAAATTTATTAGATATGATCTAGATTAAATTTATGATTTATTAGATTTAAAAGATATTTAAATCTAAAATAAAATTTTTTTGTTAATATAATCTGCACAAAGAACCATCATATTTTTGTCTGAAAAATTTATGCAGTTTAAAGTTGAAATTGTTTCAATTACATGAACCTGTTTAGATTAGATCTAAAGTAGTTTCATGTTTATTTCATTTGCATCTTGATTATGAATCAAACATGTAACTTGGTTGGTGGAACCATGTTGTAAAATTATTTTACAAACATAAAAATTATTTTCAAAAAGTTGAACCCCAACCCTCAGCCTAAAACTTAATTGAGAATTAAGAAGTTGTTTTGATTAGGTTCTAGGATTGTGAATTGAAGAACCCAAGACACAAACCATAACATATTGGGTTAATGGGTTAATGAGAATTAGATCCATTAATTGGGTTAGACCTAAGGTTAGATTAAAGATGGACTTAATTAGAGAATTGACTAAATCTAATCAATTATTGTCTTAGATTAGGTCAAGGATTCTCTAGATCAATTACAATAGTTGTAGTTGGTTAAGTCTATGTCTTTAACATGAACCAAATGGACTTGATTCTTGGCTAAGCAGTCTAGCACGAACTATTAGGTTGATCCAATTGAAACTAATTAAACCAGTTGGTGTCTAAGATAAACCAGATCAGTGGTTTTTAATCGGAAGCCCGCTTACCTGGCCATTTCTGATGGTGTCTAAGGCAAGCTTTGGCAGACCCTTCCACTAATCAAACTTATCTGGTCTCTTGGTGAAATTATATTTTGATTGGATCACTTGACTATTCGAGCTGACCCATGTCAGCTAGGTAAATCAGTGTGACTGATTTAGGTACTCCTAGATCAACCCTTTTAATGGTCTCCCTTAAGCTGACTTGGTGAAGCCAGTGGGAGGATCATGATAAGCTGGTTCATCTGATCTCATCCTCTAAATCAATTAAATTCTCTAAAATTATTAGATCCTTAAAATAAAATAGTTATGATGATAACTAGATCATAGCCTCCCATTAAGTGGATGATAATGGATCCATCAGTTGGATAATCATTGGAGGCCCAAAGATCTGGTGCTTATCGGCTGATGGAATTATCATTCATAATATGATTTTTTGACTGCATCTTTCTAAATGGTGGTTAGGTTAGCCAACCAAATTTGGGCCTAATCATTCATTAGCTAGATGGACCAAGTATGGTCATGTTAATGGTTGGACCTAACCAGATCTTTTCAGTGGAGGCCAAAGCCTATTGATTAGGGACTAGGGCAAAATTAAAATTACTAAAAATTATTTAGAGAAATAATTGGTTATGAACCTACCTTTAGATATACATGGGTTAGCCAACCAAAGTTGGGCTTGTGTGCAGTCTAAGTGGATTCTAGTACCCACTAAGGAATTAGAGTAATTCTTCGAATTGGAGGTGGAGGCTACCAATTCGAATAAAATAGTGGGAGAAACCTTTTGATTAAAGTCCAAATCTTTAGGTTTAATGAATCAATTACTAATTAGGTTATGGTTCTCCTTAGTGCAAATATGGCTACTTTCCTATCGCTCCGATCATTGTTGGACAATGATAAGTTGGTGGGACCCAACTTCAGTAGCTGGTACCGAAAGTTGAAGATAGGTCTGAAGCATGAACGGATCCTATATGTGATAACGGATCCTGCACCTAAGGAGCCAGCTGCCAATGCACGTTGAACAGTCAGAGACACTTATCAGAAGTGGCTCAGTGATCGGACCACGGTGCACTGCATCATGCTAGCTGCCATGAGCGATGAGTTCAGTCTCAAATTTGAGACGGCTCAGCCAAAGGACATGCTTCAAGTGTTGGAGGATGTCTTTGGCACACCCGATGACGTGGAGAGGCATAAGACTAGTTGTGCCATCTTCAACGTTAAAATGCGGGATGGTGCCTCTGTCACTGATTATGTATTGTACATGATCGAGCTGATGGAGCGTTTGAGCAAGTTCGGCTTTTTCTTGCATGAGCAACTTGAGAAAGATGAAATACTGAACTCACTGTCCAAGTCTTATCTCCCATTTCTCACTCATTATAGAATGACAAAGCCTGAAGTAAACTACCATGAGTTACTGGGGTTGCTTCAGAACTTTGAGAAGGATCACCAACTCCACAAGGAGTCGGTGAACTTAGTGGGAGGTTCATCTTCTGGTTCTCGATCCTTTAAGAAAGGAAAGAAGAATAAGAAGAAGAAAGTGAAGAAGGTGCAAGTTCCGGCTGGGACATCAGTGCAGGGCCAGATCAGAAAGATCAAGCCCGATAAGAGGCAAGCACCATAGATTAGATAGTGTATCAGATATCTATTTATGGCACTGTAGGCTAGGTCATATAAACAAGAACAGGATAAACAAGTTGACTCAAGAAAAAATCTTCAAAGTCAGTGATTGTGAATCACTTCCAACCTGTGAATCCTTTCTTCTTGGTAAAATGACCAAGTCACCTATTACTGAAAAAGGTGAGAGAGCTACTACGCTCTTGAGCCTAGTACATACTGATGTATGCGGGCCCATGAGCACAAGTGCTAGAGGTGGATATTTCTACTTCATCACTTTCACGGATGATTTATCCAGATATGGATATGTCTATCTAATGAAACATAAGTCGGATTCATTTGAAATGTTCAAACGATTTCGAAGTGAAGTAAAAAAATAAACTAGGAAGAGTATTAAAACTCTTTGGTCTGACTGAGGAGGAGAATACCTTTCTGGTGAGTTTCTCACATACCTAGAAGAGAATGGGATTCTCTCCTAATGGATTCCTCCAGGAATACCATAGCATAATGGTGTGTCTGAAAGTAGAAATCGGACTCTGTTAGACATGGTCCGATCTATAATAGATTTTGCCAGCTTGTCGATATCCTTCTGGGGATATGCACTCGAATCGACCTATTATCTATTAAATAGGGTTTCAAGTAAGTCTGTAATTAAGACTCCATATGAGATATGGATAGGACGTAAGCCAGCACTTTCACACCTTAGGGTCTGAGGGTGCCCGACCTATGTCAAACGGTTAGTTACAGATAAACTTGAACCTAGATCTGATAAATGCACATTGATAGAGTACCCCAAAGAGACCAAAGGATATTTTGTCTACCAGTTGATGAACAAAAGGTGTTCGTCAGCCTTAAAGCCACCTTTTTAGAAAAAGAGTTCCTTGGTAAAGGAACCATTGCCTCTAAGGTTGAACTTGATGAAGTTCAATGGGTAGAAGGACCGACACCAACAGCTGAACCTGAGTCGGATTTCATTAGATTAGATTCAGAGTCCAATGTACCTGCATCATTAAAGTGATCCGATAGAGTACTACGTCAGTCGGACAGATACTATGATTTTTTGATCCGAGATGGTGATCCCATCGAACTCGATGAGAATGATGAGGATCCGATCACCTATATGGATGCAATACAGAGACCTGATTTCGTAAAATAGCTTGAAGCCATGAAATTTGAAATGGAGTCCATGAAGGTCAATGATGTATGGACATTGGTTGACCCACCTGAAGGGTTTAAACCCATTGGGTGTAAATGGCTCTTCAAAAGGAAGAGGGGCGCAGATGGAAAGATGGAGATCTATAAAGTCCGTTTGGTTGTCAAGGGGTATCGTCAACGTTATGGTATTGACTATGACGAGATATTTTCTCCTGTGGCAATGCTCAAATCCATTCGGATAATACTTGCAATAGCTGCCCATCTGGATTATGAGATCTGGCAGATGGATGTAAAGATAGCTTTCTTGAATGGAGAGCTGACCGAAGAGGTGTATATGATACAACCTGAGGGGTTTACATCCACAAATGAGTCCAAGGTGTGCAAGCTTCAGAGATCCATTTATGGATTAAAGCAAGCTTCTCAGAGTTGGAACATGCATTTTGATAAGGTGATCAAAATGTATGGCTTGGTTAAGAACAGAGAAAGCCCTGCATCTATAAATGGGCAAATGGTCTAGTTGTGGTACTCTTTATCTTGTACGTGGATGATATTCTCTTAATCGGGATGACATCCCCACACTACAGGGAATAAAAGTTTGGTTGTCATCGTAGTTCTTCATGAAGAACTTGGGTGAAGCATCCTATATCTTAGGGATGAAGATCTATAGGGATAGATCTAAAAGGATGCTTGGGTTATCCCAGTCCACGTACATAGACACTGTGCTAAAGAGGTTCAGCATGGAGAATTTCAAGAAGGGCTATCTATCGATAGGTCATAAAATTTCTCTCTCTAAGAAAGATTGTCCGACAACTCCTGAAGAGAGAGAGCATATGAGTAGAGTCCCATATGCTTCGACCGTGGGATCTATCATGTATGCCATGATATGTACAAGGCCAGATGTGACATACTCACTAGGAGTAGTGAGCAGATACCAATCTGATCCTAGAGAAAATCACTGAAAAGTAGTTAAAGCCATCCTTAAGTATTTGAGAAATACTAAGGACCAATGGTTTGTTTATGGCAAGTCAGATCTGAAACTTGTGGGGTTCACAAACTCCAGCTTTCAATCTGACCATGATGATAGTAGAAGCGTGTTGGGTTATATCTTTATTCTGAATGGTGGAGCCATCTGCTGGAAGAGTTTCAAATAGCATACTGTGGCAGACTTTGTTTGCGAGGCGGAGTATATCGCAGCATCGGATGCCACGAAGGAAGCTGTGTGGTTGAAAAATTCATCACCGAGCTCGGAGTAGCACTCTCCCTCGATGGTCTGGTCCTGCTCTACTACGACAGCACAGATACCATAGCTCAGACAAAGGAACCGAAAGACACCAACGGACGAAGCACATTTTGTGCCGCTTCCACCTGGTCTGGAAGATCGTGGATCAAGGTGACATCGATCTTTAGAAGATCGACGGAAAGGAGAACCTGACCAACCCCTTCACTAAAGCCCTGGCAATAAAGGAGTTCGACAACCACAAGTCGAAGATGGGTATTAGATACTATGCCAAGTGGCTTTAGGACAAGTGGGAGTTGTTGAAAAATATATCCCAAAAACCAATCATTAAGCTGTTGACGGTTGAGCAACCAAATATTATAATTGATTTGTTAATAAATAAAATATATTTTGGCATTTTCATCATAAGTTTTCATCTTCTAACAAACTTCATTGTTATGATGAAGTCCTTAGGACTATTTAAGTTCGATAAAAAGAGGATTTATTGATTAGTCCTTAAACTTATTCACGATCAAATAATAGGCTATTAATAAGGACGACAGCTTCTATCGAGCATAGGTCGCTGCAGGCCATATGGGTTGGTTGTCCTCTTAATCAAGAAGTATGGAGACACTGGTATGGCATACAGATGAGATGTAAGGGTACATCATCATTGAACATGACCAACTCTAGAGCATTCTGCTGTCGAGAATGTCTTTGATGGGATATAGGTACAAGTATCCCTTAGACCTGAGATCGCCTCAGTGACTTACAAGCAACTCACTGTGCTTTGGTACTGGACTAACTGAATTTCTAATTTAGTGGAAGGCTTCTGGGCACAGTCAAGTACTTTCAAAGTCAGAGTGTGATCGAGATGGGATTGACCACTCCAAGAGTTGGAGAAGAATGAGTTGCTGTATTTTAATTTAGCAAAATCTTGGCCAGGGTAATCCATCAGATGGATTTGATATTTTGAAATACAATGTGGACAACCTGATTAGAGTTGACAGTTGAACTCTGAGGTATCCTATGATCATTTTGGTCAAGGGGATGAATTATATGGAAATTATATCCGCATGGGTTCTAAGGATGTTGTTCTACACATTCGACCTATCTGACTGTCGGGTACCATGCTAGATGGTCACTTCGATTGGTACAAAAATTTATTTTTATACTATCGGCTTAAGTTCGGACCTATGAGGTCACACACATTAGAGTTCACAATTCGATCGGATGGTTGATCAACGATTAAGAATCATTCTAGGGTTAAACGATCAATACGATTGACATTTAACCTAGTGCAAGTGTTGCAGGAGGATCGATT